>NW_010388707.1:1343-2421 GCF_000710305.1 Buceros rhinoceros silvestris | reverse complement strand
CCCAATGGCACCTGGGTTAAAAGCGGAGCCGCCCGCCTGGCGCGGCCGGAGGAGCCGGGCAGCCGTCCCGCTCACCGAGGAGCGCTCAGAACACACGGAGGTTTATTTCCCAGCTGGCTGCCAGCTTCCAGCTCATAACCCCTGAACCGTGCCGCAGAAAACAGGCACTCTGAGGACAGGCAAACCACAGGGCTGACCTGGCAAAGGGCTTCCCAATTTCCAGCCTCGTGCTGCTGCTGGGGGGGACAAGGACATCCCTGTCTCACACCCACAAGTCTGGGCAGCAGCAGCAGCAGGACACTGGCACCCACCTGTGATGCTGGATTACGGCAGCCTGGTCAGGTTCAAAGAAATTTCTCCCAACAAGTTTCATATCTAAGAGCCTCATTGCTCTAGGAAAGGAAAGGAAGAGCAGGACAGGTTCAGGCTCAGTGGGGAGGAAGAGAAGGGTTTCTCCCCTGCTCCAGGAGTGGTTTCTGCTGTCCCTCACCTCCGCAAAACCACGCTGTAAAAGGGGATGCAGAGATCAGAGCTGGGCTCGAGAACTTTGGTATTCTGGATGGTGATGGCAATCTCTTCCCCGTCACTCCTCCTCTGAGCCTTCAGACTGACCGGCTGTGGGGCGAGACAGGGCGATACCAAGGCAGGAGATGTTCTCCTACCCCTACACGGGCTGGAGACCCCCGGGTGAAGGTCCTCATGCCACAAATCGGCCAGAACCACCTCACCCCGGCACAGATCACATGGCCCCTCACCTGGGGGAGAAAGATAGGCAGGTAGAGGATGGAGCCATCGAACGCCGTCACGTCCCCGGTCACGGCCCGGTGTTGCTTCAGCATGGCAAAACGCATGCTCCTGCACTCCACCTCAGGGCTGCCAGAGACAGGGAGGCATCACCTGGCACTGCTGGTCTTTTAACCCTCCTCTGCTCCTCAGCGAGGCCACACTCACAACCCCAAAAACCCCACGAAGGAGGAAAAGCCAGAGCTTGTTTGCTGCCCTGTAGCAGCTCTGCCTGCAGGCCACGGCAGCCACTCCATGTAGCAGCTACCGGCCCCGAGAGAGCTGAAGGGCTCTG
>NW_010388707.1:515-1270 GCF_000710305.1 Buceros rhinoceros silvestris | reverse complement strand
CCCCCCCCGGCGGCCCCCGCCAGCCACTCCATGTAGCAGCTACCGGCACAGAGAGACATGAAGGGCTCTGCCCAGCGGCACCCACCTTTCGAGAGGCAGCAGAGGAGCCCAGCGCCCCCGTGCCCATGCTGATACCTGAAGGTAACGTGGTACTGGTAGACAGCTTCATTCTGGCAGTGGATTTTAACCAAGTTCAGCCCCAAGGCTACAGCGGTTCCCTTCACTCCTGGCTTTGGTCCCGGTGCCCTAGGAGAGATGAGGCGGAGCGGTCAGACATAACCCCGGCTAGTGCTTGAACCCCAGAATGTGAGGTCAGGGCTCACCAACGCTTCACTTACGGTCTGCTGGCAGCCGGTGGGGTCCTTGGGGTGGGCGTGGGCAGTGGGGAGGGTTGGCGTCCTGGTGACTGCACAGTGGGCACAGGAGCAGAGCAGGACTTCCCACGGAACAGCGAGGCGGCTCTCCCGGCAGGACTCGGCAGGGTGTCCCCTCTGCCTCGCCACGAGGCCCTGCATCCCCGGTGCAGGCAGAGGTGAGCCCTAGCACTGGGGGGCTGCAAATCTCCAACAAAAGCTTCCCCACCACCCATCACCACACTGAAGCCCCACCTCCAGCAGCCGGGTTCCCTGGCTCCTGCCCCACTTACTGCCTGGCGATGCTCAGAACAGCGATTTCAGTGTCGAGCTGTTGAGGGAGCAGGGCAGGAAGCGGCTGGGCACCGGCACGGTCACACCCGCAGTACCACCCACAGAACA
>NW_010388707.1:0-440 GCF_000710305.1 Buceros rhinoceros silvestris | reverse complement strand
GGGCAGAAAGCGGCTGGCCACCGGCACGGTCACCCCAGCAGTACCACCCACAGAACATCCCCCAGCCCGCTGCCACTGGGGTCAGCGATTAAACCATCAGGACCAAGGCAGGAGGAGGGATAAGGGAGATGGGTTGGGGGGTCTCACCGCCCACATGGGGGGAGTGCTGCTGCCACCCTCTTGTCATCGTCCTCTGCGGCCGGTCCAGGCCGTGCCAGGGCCTCCACCATGCCTCTGGTAGCGTTACCTGAGGGAAGAAGAGGCCGCAGGAGAGGGCAGGGAGCCAGGTCAGGGCTCCCCAAACCATTCCCCCACACATCCCCCTCAGGGCACAACCACCTACCGAGGGGACAGCTGACGGGCTCCAGAGGGGGGCAGGGCAGGTCGATGAGGCCCAAGCTGCACAGCAGGGTGGAGAGAGGCACTGGGGAGGGCAGGGG
>NW_010388706.1:0-1053 GCF_000710305.1 Buceros rhinoceros silvestris | reverse complement strand
TTCCAGCAACGCCCAGCCCCTGGCACAAGGGGCCAGGTTATGGGGGACCCTGCTTTCCACCCCAAAAGGTCCCAGTGCTGGTTTTAGGGCCTCCCTGGTCTCTGCCGAGGCTGGGTGGCCAGCAGGGTCCAGTCCCACGCCCACCTGTCCTCTGGGTGCCAGTCGCAGCAGAAGACGGGCCCGTTGTGTGCCGTGAACATCCGTTCGTAGCGGTCCGGCCGGCGGATGTCCCACAGCTGCACGTTGCCGTTCTCGAAGGTGGCGGCAAAGGTGAAGTAGTCGCGGATGCTGAACTGGACGTCACGCACACTCTCCGACTGGCCTGAGCGGGGACACAAGTTGAGATCCGGTGGGACAAAGCTCCAGCAAAGCTAGAAACCTGACTGGAAGAGCCATGGGAGTCACCAGCCCAGAGAGGAGAGGCAGGGGGCGACGAGGCCACCTTCCACCTCCCGTGCAGGGGACACAAGTTGAGATCCGGTGGGACAAAGCTCCAGCAAAGCTAGAAACCTGACTGGAAGAGCCATGGGAGTCACCAGCCCAGAGAGGAGAGGCAGGGGGCGACGGGGCAGCCTTCCACCTCCCGTGCAGATCCAGTCAACTGCTGGGAGGCAAAAAAAAAAGGCACCAAATGCCTCTCAGTTCCCTCCCTCCCTGCTCCGGACGTCGTGCCCTGAGCAAATCCTCCTCCTGGGCACGGGGAAAGGGCAAAGCTCCCGACCTCTCCCCAGGGTAAGGGACAGGCAACAGCCCAGGTGCGTACCAGAGAAGGTGCTGACCGAGTCCTTCTTGCGCAGGTCGAAGCATTTCATGTAGCCGTCCTGGGAGCCGCTAAGGAGCATGTAGACCTCGGTGGGGTGGAAGCAGACCTTGTTGACAGTGCGCTTGTGCTCAGTGAAGAGCTGGTCCTGCTTGTTGCGGGATGGTTTGCCCAGGTTCCAGGTGACGACCACGCCGTTGGTGGCGGCGGTGGCCAGCAGGTTCTCGTCCATCTGGTGCCACACCACATCCGCGCAGCTGAAGTTCAAGGAGGGTTTGCGGCCGACGCGGAGG
>NW_010388705.1:0-8195 GCF_000710305.1 Buceros rhinoceros silvestris | reverse complement strand
CCACCCCACCCACCCCCACTGTGGTAGTTTGATCCTATGATGTGATTCTGGTGGTCTTTGGGGAGGAGCTGGTTGTGCTCTGTGGTTAGCAAAGACTTGAGTATGAGAGTTTTACTGGGCTTGTTTAATTGACAGTGGCTTTTCTTGTTGCAGATGTGTTCAGCATATTCAACTTAAAGGTTGAGCTTTTACTGCATCATTACACAGCCAGTTAGCTTATGTGTCCTGCTCTGCGGTCGATGACTCGGTGGCATGCTTCACTTCAGTTCTTTGGTTTCTCCACCTGAAGGTCCAGTAGCAATTTTGAACTAATGGGAATACAAAGAGCAGCCTGAGCAGCCTCCTTACATGCTCTTTTTTTGCTTATAAGTTCTTTGTTAAAGAATTTCCAGTTAGTGAGACTGCCAGTCAGGAAGAAGACAGGAATGAGAGGTCCTCAGTGAGAGCCATGGGAGAAATAGGCATGTTTTCTTTTTTTTTTTTTAAGGGAATTAGTTAAATTTTTTAAAGCAGTTGGTGGTACAGAGGCAGCTTCAAAGGAAAGCTCATTCTGTTGCAGAGGCTCCATCCAGAAAGCTTGTGCTTTCTGCAGAACTATTCCTGAAGAACTTTCATAGCTTTGAATTTTTGTCTGTGCCACAGAAAGAAGAGAAACACTCTGCAGGTATCTGCCACACTGAGCCCCTGTGCTGCTGGCACTCATCCTGGTTCTCTTTTCTGAGTGCAGGGCACACCACAAGAAGACAAGCCCAAATTGTTCCCTGCGTTTCATTTTGGTTGTTTCTTAAGGCAAGGTCTTCTTGGGTAGGATGTTTAGCACAACCTTTCTCCTGAAGAGCACTCCTTAGGACACCACCTTAAAGCTGCACTGGCAAGTGCTGAGCTTGCAACTCAACGCGTACAACCAGGAGTAAAGGCTCTGCAGAGGGCGGTCATGCTGTCTAGGCAGCAGTACCCAACAAAACAAGAACCTACTCTCAAAGAGTGCAAAAGGGGCTGGAATGTGACACAAAATGCAAATATTTCTTGAGCTACACCTTGTACTCATCCTGTTCTATGTGCAGCAGTTTGTTTTTGTTACTTTTACATTTCAGTGTTATCGACCAGGGTGAAATTTTCTTGGGCAGTTTAAAGCAGTGGCCTTATTCCTGGCTTTGTCTTTGCCCAGCCAGTAGTTCTCAAAGCAATGGTTTTTTTCCCCATGGAGTATTCTTTTGCTATTTAAATTAAATGGAACTGTCAGTTGACTCTTTTGTCCTTTCTCTTGTGTTTTGGCTGCTTCGTTGTGAAGATTATGTGTCCACCATTAGCTTATATCTCATTTTAAACTTGTCTGTGCAACTAAACAGTTACTGCTCTGAAGCCCAAGGCAGGAGAGATGCTTTTAATTCACTGCGCTGTTGCAGGTCAGGCTGCATTACAGACTTCTTAGAAGGTGGCTGATAGAATAATTTTTTTTAATTACTGCTTGTATCATATCACTGATTCCTTTTCTTCCCCAACCAAACTTCAATAAACTCAACTTGAATTTCTAGTTTGGGTTGATCTGTGGGAGAATTGATCTAGAGCTGAACTTCGAGAGCTGCCCAGCTGGCCCACCGCTCCAGGATTTTTCTGAGTGGCTAGTAAGTGGCATGATCTCTTGTCTCACATTTGCCAGGCCTTTATATTCACTAGCAGGTTTTACTAGAGAACCTTCCCCATGACGGAAGGGTTGTTTCAATGGCAGTCACATCATAAATAACCAATAAAACCCACCACCACCACTACCATTATCATCTTGGTATTTCCATTTATTATGCTGTAAAAAGCAACACTATCTGGATTTTATTTCTTAAAATAAATAACTTTCATTTTCAGAATCAGTATAGCTCAGATTTAGATTCATTCATGGGAAACTGCTAGAAATACATTCATCACTGTCTGTTCCCCACAACACAGAATCTCAAAGTCAGGATCAGCCCAGTCAGTTACGATGACCAGAAGTACATTGCCAATAAGGAGAGTCACTGATCGTCCAGCTCTGAAGCAAAAAAAAAAAACAACCAAAAAAAAACCGGTACGACACGTTTTGTTCACAAAGATCAGCTAATTAATGCTAAGACTATCACAGTATTTCTGAGTACAAAGCATTAAGTTAGCTTAACGATTTTAGGTTGTGATACAGAAGAAACATATATGACATAAAAACAAAGGAGTGGGGGAATCCTCTTTGGAGCATAAGGAAGTCAGTGTTTGACAAGAGAACCAAAAGCTATTCACGGTAAAATCTACGTCAGTGGCATGAATGATAAACAGCTAAACCAAGGTACTGCATATATTTATAAATAACGCCATGTCTAAAGAGCTGCATCGCTGAATCGGACTTTACGAAATGAAGCATCTTCCCACGATGAGAAAATACCGAAACTAACCAGCGAAAATGCACTGAAGCTACGACTGGCTAAAAGCACTCAGCATGATTCAGGAAAGCATTAAGTTTAGGGACAGCCAGGATCTTTAATGTTAACTCAGTTAAAATGCCGCCTTTTGGGTTTGGTTCTTCATATACATATATATATATAATGTGTGCATTACAGAATATACCTGTCTTTCAAAAACGCCAGTTTGAGCAATGCAAATTTCAGTTAAAGTAAAGCTAAATCAGGTATTTTTCTAAGAAGCCAAAGGATATGTTTTAATAGGAAAAAAAATACAGAAGTAGTCAGATGAGCACTGAGATACAGAAGACTAAACTAGAATCCATCTGAAAAATACTCCTCCACTAAAGCTGACAGATCTGTTGCCAGAGAAGATACGCTGGAATTTAGTTCAGGGTGTGGCAGAGAAGAGGCCTTGTGCTACTCAGTGTCTGATGTGCATCAGTGAAGAGCCTGAGGCCCTTTCTTTGATCAGAGGTAAGGTGGCTGTGACACAGGACATGAGAAGAATGGGTTAAAAGCTCCAGAAAACTAGTTCATCTTAAGAAAAAAGAAGCAAGCAGCTTAGTAACAGCAAGATTCTGGAGAAAAAGTGTTTGATAGCCACACCAGCCAGCTTCTAAATGCTCTTCCAGAGCTTTAGAGTTTCAGACTTTTCCAGGATCTCATCATCATGAAGACAGTCATTACTTGTGATGACTATCAAGCACTCTTCCATATGATTTGTCCTCCCTACAGGGAGGCAGTATGGCATATCCACGAAGAGACTGTATAGGACCTTGAGGAGTTATTCTCAACTACACTGACCTGCTCGGTCACTCTGGAGAGGTTACTGCTCTCTGTGCCTTAGTGTACCCATTTGCAAAAGGAGGGTAACGTGGTTCAGATCATCTTTATGTGATAAAGTGCTCAGGCCATTCTAGAAAGAATTTAGGCATTATTTCAGGAGGATTTGGGTGCCTAAACACAGCAGATTTGTACTTTGAGATCTAATGACTTGTGCACTATGTGCTAGGATTAAAATAGCCATGTACACAATTCGCAAGCACAATCTCCTTTTCCATGTGCTGAACAATTCTTACCTAAAACTCTTGTACTAAAATTCCATGCCTATGTCCAACAACCGTAGTGTTTGGTGAGTATCGAATGCTAGGTGACTGCTCCCTTCTGAGGTTTTACGCCATGGTATTGGCAGAAGCAGCTGCACATGGGATAGGGAACTATCGTAACTGTACTTCTGCAAACAACAACTATCTGCGTTTCCCGGGACGGGGCACGTGCCAAGCTGCCTTCAGTGGTACGACAATAAATGCCACTGTTCTCCACAAAAAGGCATCACCTGCTTGTGCTCCTGGTGCTGAGCTTCTGTTCTACACCAGCAGGATCCCACTGATGCAATATCCTGCTTCCTGGTTGACAGTAGTGCAAGAAGAGAACATACTCCAAAATTTGGCTTATCTCCTGCTCTGCTCATGCTTTGATTGGCTCCACACTCCTTAAAGCTGTTTCATTCCCTCCGCGTTCCTTACCACAAGCCTAAATTAAGTCAGATTTACATGTAATATTTGGTTTAGTGCTTTGCCTTTCACATACTTCCATTCCCCTCACTGGTTCCTGATGCAACCGCCAAGAACACCATCCATGAGCCCAAGAGGGGTTTTGCCGCTTGTCACAGCTTGCTGTAGTGCAAATAAACCTGCAAGGAACTCAACTGCAGACTGAAGCACCCGCCTTCCCCAGATTCAGGGAAGTACTTTAGCAGCTGAACATGGAGAGAAGAGGGAGGTCAGACAAAGAGAACTGAGAAATGCTTCGAAAACAACCCACTAAACAATTTGATGATGTGTAAGTCACATTCCCCTACACCATTTGGTCAAATAAACCTTAAAACAGATTCCCTGACAACACTATCTCTAAGAGAAAGCCAAGACCATTAACAACTGTCACCTATTTACTGATGTTTATATTATGATGTTTATATTATGTAAACAAGGTTGTGTGGAAATTTTTTTTACTTTTTTTTTCCCCCCAAAGGGAAGTGCAGATCCTTACTTAACACATCCAGCCTAAATCTACGTCAGCATCCTCAGCTTCTGAAAAACCTCACTGACGCTCATACCTGACAGTACTCTGGCTCATCTGGGCCATACTGGAAACAGAGGGCTATAGAAACAAAAATATTTCAGCAGAAAAATTCCTGACCACGGACTAGAGTTCACATAGAACACAAAAATAAATTAAGTAGTGCACAGTAAAGCCAACAACAGCTAAATATTTTTATACATCAATTATATGCAGCATGAGGTAATATTGCTCACATTATGGAGGGAGATTCTTGGTTGGTTTTGTTTCTTTTGAGAGAGATTGGATTTGTCCTGTGCGTATAGAAACTCCTGTAACATAACACTGAAGTAACAGAGACTTCTGTAAAATATATACCACTATCATCAGATAGAAACACACACGCTCTTCATTACTTATGTACACCACAATTAAACAGGTATGTGATTGGATTCTTAGGATCTAGCTGAAGGTGATTAGAGTAGGCCATCCAGATTTTTATGAACCGTTCGGTTCTCCTTTCCGTTGTTGGAATCCTCTGACGGTGTGTATTGGACCTGATATTCCTGAAGAATTTTAAATACATCATGGTGTCCAAAATGTAAAGCTTCATCCATTGGAGTGTTATTCCACCTGCAGGAAGGAGGGAGCACAGTATTTCAGGCCAGCACATAAATACAAAAGGACCAAAAATTCTTTACACACTGTGCTAATAATTAAGCACACAGACCACACTCAGTGCAGTAGCTATGAAAATACTTTGAACGCTGAGCAGCACCTTTTAAATAACAGTTTGAATGGTTTCACCTTTTCATTCCTGTTTGCTCTGCAGAATCCACAGAGAAGCAGGAGGCTCCTGTTCCTTCTGCTTCAGTGTCCAGTCTGATTCGATAGACACCTCTCCTCATGGGGGCTAGAGAGATGCTACCAGCAATGAAACCGCTCACCTGTCTTTGGGGAAAGGATTCACTTTGCACGCTTCCAGGAGAAATTTAACAACGTCCACATGTCCTGTAAGACAGGCAGGGTTCTGAGTGCATATACTTAAATATATCAATGTATACACATACATACAGAATTTTACAAAGCAGGTTATGTCTATAAAGAGTGAAGATTGGCTAAAGAAAGCCGACCACATTCCATGATCAGCAAATCATGTTTGAGGAGACACTACCTTCTGCAGCTGCGACATGCAGGGCAGTTCTTGAGTCATAGTCTCGTTGTTCCATATCCATTCCTGACAGAGCAAATCTAAAAAAAACCAAAAGACCAAAAAACCTCAGTGCAGTGTCTTACATAATTAAAATGAGTTACAAAACCAGCATGGAACAATAACCCTATGCTAAAACTGCTGCCACAAGAGGATGTAAATGGTACCAAGTATGTCGTACCTTCAGTTACAATGAAAGGGGCCTTTTTACTGCTTGGGCTTTACAAAAAGGCAGGGGCTTAACTCTTCTTTCTGGTCTGCAGCTGTTACAAAGGAAAATGAAATGTCTTTGTAGAAAACGTAACAGTTAACATATTTAAAATCTAACATGGACACGCTATGTCATACAAGGCAAAGTCAATCTGTGCCACCCAGCAAAATGCAGGGAGGACTCCCAAGCCTGAAAATCCTCAACAGCATTAAGGTACTGGGAGAGTTCTGTCATCATCGGGCTACGGTGCTCTGGGGCAGCAGAGTTAAACCATACACGTTTTTCCGCCCACTAACTACATTCAGATATATTCTAGCCAAATACGTATGTTCATTTTGTTCTTACCACTATTACTTTAAACATTGCCAGATTCTGTTCCAGCTTTAGAATGCCAAGCTAGATTTCCTACCCTCTTCTGCAACAACGTGCCTCTTCCAGCCTGAATTTCTGTGGTAGTTCCAGAACTGACTTAAAAAGCAGGCGAGAGCACAGCTAAGGTTTTCTGCCATCACTATAAAAAAACCCGTTAAGGTATCCCCAACCCTGCATGGATTTTTACCTGCGGAGTGCAGAGACATCCCCCGTGTAGGCAGCAAACAGGAGATTTATCACGGACTTCACCTACAAAGAGAGATGACGTCTGGTTTATTTAGCCTCTTTCCTCAAAAATAAAACAAATGGAAAACCCAGAACAGCCCCATTTTGGGGTCTGGGGGTTTCTTTCTTTTCTTGTTTTGTTGTTGTTGTTTGTTTTCAGAGAACATTCCCAATGCTAGGAGAAATCTGTGTTAGCAGAGGAGAAAAAATGGTGCTGGTTTTGCTCCATATTATGGATTTCCCCCGCATACATCTAATACAGAGGCTTTCTTCAAATAAACAAATTGTGAGCAATCCTATCACATCATGAGCCACTACAGGAAGCACAAGGTTTCAAGGCAAAGCAAAAGGATCTTTTTAGATTGTATAACACAGGTAAAGTCTCAGGCAAGCAGTGCTTTTCTCAGCTGTATTAATTACTCCAATAAGGAACGATACTGCTCAGCTACACTGACCTTGGCCCACGCACATTTTTAACATGTCCTGGCTATAACAACTCCACAGGTTTTAACACGAGCCAAAACCAAGACAGACGGTTTTACGCATCCCACATCAGCTCCTTTCCCAAACTGGTACAGCCACTTCTAGGCACCATTTCACAGCAATTTCTAGCTAACGTCCTAAATCCTGCGTTGCTTTTTAAGTTGAGTCTACAAAGTTCTGTTGCTGCTACCAGCGAAATACAGAGATAAAGGATGCTGCACTGACCTTCTAGAAGAGGAGAAACATAAGAAAAATCACCACCCACAAGCAAGTCTCCCACAGATTTCTGCAAAACAACTGGCGTATTTTCACAGGGAAACAGATGAGCCAACATCTGTGCCTCTTACAAACCAAAGCAGTGGAACTGCTTGTTTTTTTACACCTCAAATACACAGTGATGCAAAGAGAGACTCAAGCAAAAGAAGACAGAGCCAGGATGGAAACAGAGCCACGCTCCAGTATCCATAAAACCCTGCAGTTCCTGTTCAGTTTGCGCTATGAGGCTCACTGGGCTTAGGAGTCTGGCACAGCAAGTGTCAGACCTGCTCAGCGGGATCTGCAGGTCTCCATCCCCTCTCAGGAAGCTCAGTTCCCCCTGGCTGCTCCTAAACCTGACAGACTCCAAAGGCTGGGCCCCTGGACTCTCTCAACACTGACCCCAAAGCCCCTGGGTCACCTTTAACTGCAGCAAACCTGACATCATTGCCTGGACGCTCATAAGCATTACAGAAGACAGACCTGAAGTAATTCTGTTCCTCCCATGAAGATGTTTTTAAAGCTTCTGGAAAAAAAAAAAAAAAGCCAGCAACCAAGAATCCTACAGCACATCAGTGTGGGCTTTGCTCACGATGCAGAGCCAGCCACCCCCGGGTGAGCCCACTCACCCTACAGCTGGGCTTGCCTTCTCTCCCAGCCCTGGCTCCCTCCATACAGGAGGTCCAGGACCACGGGAATGAACTGTTACAAGCATCCTGCAGGGATGCTGCATCCCATCCTTTCTGTGAGAAGCTTGCAGCTGCCATGGCGACACCATCAGCTGCATCACCAAGTATCTAGGATGAGCAAAGGACATTATGTCTTTAATAAAAACCATTTCAGAGGTAACTGATCATCCTGGCTGGGCTTCTCTCTGTTTCTGGGAAATACAAATTTCTATTAAATTAATAAAGCAAAAATAACACGCATGCATTCCTTCCTGAAAAAAAAAAAAAAA
>NW_010388704.1:0-1298 GCF_000710305.1 Buceros rhinoceros silvestris | reverse complement strand
GCAGGGCTGGGGAACGTTTCTCCTCAGGTCCAACAGCAACCTCCCCTGGCTCTTTCGGCTGGCTGCACCCTCCTCTCGGGGACTCGCAGAGCGAGGAGGTCTCCTCTGAGCATCCTTGGCTCCGGGCGAAGCAGTCCCAGCCGCTCCTCGGCGCACTTGTGCTCTACGCTCTGGATTTATTTTAACGTTGACCATGAAACAACCTTCTCTCCTCCAAACCAGAGTCGTTTTTCATTCCATTGTGTATATTCTTAGAATTCCGAGGTTTTGGGGGCTGAGGTTTGGGGGTTTTTGGGAAGCTGCTCGTTATAATGGTTAACAACCCCCAGGGACCTACCGCATCAAACACACGTCAGCAGAAACCAACCAGAATACGGCGACAGATCAATAACTTCCAGGTAATATTTGAAAGTGCAAACGCTGCCGTCCCCAGGTGACAGCGCGGTGTGATGCAACCAGGTTCGCTGACAGCAGCAGGGAGGGTTACTGTACAACAGGTGACACACCCGAAGCCATTAGGGTGCAGCTTGTCACACCGCTTGATCCTCTGTGGCTGCTTGACTTGGATCCTACTGGATCCAGCAACCACTTGCTGCAGAATAAACTGCTTCAACCGAGCCGATCCACGCAGGTAATGGGCTGGGGTGGTTCTGGCTCTACTGGGGGATCAGGCCCTGGAATTACAAGGGGCTACACAAGGGAAACAGGAATTACACCAGCAGATGCAATGGGAAGCGAGAAGATGCAGCTGTAGAACCAGGCAGCATCACTGTATGATAGATGCTTCCCTTTACCTGCCAAATACTTGAGGTAGAGCATTGCACAGAGGTTCCACACTCCAGATTTATCGTATAATAATCCTAGAAGAGTGTCCCATGCTTATCAGTGAGAATTAATCCAATATCTAGTATTTAACATGGATCTGCCATCAGGTGTTTCAAATTTATGCCCACGCCACACATCCCAGTAAGAGGAACAACGTGCCAACCCTCTGGTCACAGAGGCAGCAATTCAGCGGCCCGCAGAGGGACTGGCAGCTTCAGGGAAACCATCAGCAGGATTCAACATTTGAAACATGGCGAGGGGTTCTGGCCAACAAGGCTGACATGGGTAGTTACTTGGCAAAGCAGAAGACAGTGTAAGGAGAAGGAAGCCCCGAATCTTGGAGCTGCTTTTCATCTTCTCCTTGCAGCCTCTCAAACACACCCAGAAACTTGGGGCTGACACTTTTACTCGAGCTAGTAAGCTGCAAAATAGTCTTGATTTCTATGGGGCACGATTCGCTAAGGTTGAATTCA
>NW_010388703.1:37091-48014 GCF_000710305.1 Buceros rhinoceros silvestris | reverse complement strand
ATTCTGTGATTCTGTGATTCTGTGATTTGTTCGGTCTGGTTCATTTTCTACTTGCCACAGTCTCTGTCTGTCTTGATTGCTCTCGTATTTCCATTTCAGTGCATTTGACTTCTCCCTCCATTGCTTGCTTCCTCACCTCATTTGCTTTTTTTGGGCTTTCTTGACCTTACTTGGGCTTTTCCAGTTGGTTTGCTGTTTGGAATTGGCATGATTGTCATTCCAGGATAGTTTCGTGAGTCACTATAAATCTCTTCTCCCTGGCAGACTTGAAGAGCAGCTTTCTCCAGTCTTTCACATTCTAGTGCATTGGTCCAGCCCAGGTGATTCCACCTCTGACAGTGGGCTGGCGCAGGAGCTGCATCTTGGTTATTCGTGGTGACAAACTGCTGTTTAGAGCCTGTTAGTTGATTGCTTTCTCCCGTATGTCCTTGTAAATCAGGGCAGTGCTTAGGTTTTCTGATCTACATGTTTTCAGTGAAACGTAAGACTAGATTTGGACACCCTAGAGGTTTTCAGACATTGATGGCTTGAAGGTACCTTCTGAATTGTCACTCTGTTCACTTATGGTGATGAAAAAAACCTTGATGTTTGAAGGGGTGTAGTCACTCGCTCTTTTAGAAATCCACTTGACTGGGTTTGCTGTCTGTCGTGCTGTCATTTTGCTTTGGTTTTGCTTAGAGTTTTAGGGAAATCTTTCATCTTTGCTTTATTACCTGAGGTAGCTCCAATACAGCAGTAGAGGGAGATAGCTGAAATGCTGGGGAAAGACCAAGTACACCTCTGCCCTTCTTCCTGTTTGATTTGCTCTTGGATTGGCTTTGAATTTACCTACATTTACCTACAGAGTTTTGTATTTGACTTTGTGTTGCCCTCAAGCTTGTGAGCATTTCTCTTTCCAAGAGCTTTGCACACGGCTCCTGGTCTTTGTTTGTGAAGTAGGCTCATGAAGAACAGTCAATTGTGCTACTGAATGGCTAAAATTTGAATCTCTTAGGTAATTTTAAATTATATGTAGGTCTCTCAAAATGAAAAACCCTTTCTGAAAATCCTTATCTGAGTGCAAAGCAGCTGATGGAGTCAGTATTTAATGGAGAGAACGCTCTGGTCTGTCTGTTTCAGGAGGCATTGATGGACTTTGTGCAGGAGAAGTGAGGTGGAGAAAAGCAATAAAGACACGTTGAAGGGTCCCAAAACCTTCTCATGTGGAAGGCCAAAAGCTGACTTGCATGAATCTTTTTAGGGTGGTCACCTCCTCCCCAGATATGGTTTTACATGGTTGTGATCAGCCCTTAGCTATATTCCTTACTTAGCTGCTGTTGAGGTTCAGACCTTGCCAGCCTCTTCTCCTGCCCACTGTAGTCCAGTGACTCCTTAAAACAGGTATTTCTTCCATGCACGGAGCTGGTGGACGTACCTGCGTGAAGCTGCAGAGTGAGTAGGAACAGCCTACAGCTCATGCAGTGGGTCTGATGAGAGGGCAGGTGCCCTGCTCACTGGCAGGGTCCTTCACAGCAAGCTCTGGCCTATTTGCATACACAAAACCTCAAAATGTGAAAAGCGATTTCATTTGCTTCTTGTAACTTATCCCAAATGAGTCCAATTTGCTTCTCAAATTGTAGACTTTGTGGATGTTCACTGTCCTAATTGCATCCCTTGCTCTTTGCATAACGCAGCAAATGAATTGATCTGATTGTACTGGATGTTGTTGTTTTGCCGTGCTTATTTCCCGTCTGTGCATTTGTCTGCCTTTGGGTACTCTGCCGCCTGGAGAAGAGGCTGAAAAATTCCATTTTGTTTTCTGATCACGTGACCTCCTAGGAAATAATTTAGGCCATCACCATAAAAGTTAGAGATTAAACAAGTATTGATTAACCAACTCCAGCTGACTGTTCCAACCACATGTTCCTGGAGATATCTTCGCAAGAGTCTGGGCAGGATGTAAGTGACTCCCAGAGCTGAGAATGGCAGAGATGCATCAGAAATGGGACTAGGTAATTAAACTGTTCATTAAGCATGGCAGATGCAGAGTTCATGACTTGATTTGCCATCTGCTTTGTTTTGTAATCAGTAAAGATTAGAAAAAATGCTGATGGTTTCTCTGTCGTATTGGGTCCTGCGTGATGTTTTTTCTTAGGAGGTAGATTATTTTGAAGAACAAGGAAGGATCTTAAAGTTCTGGGGGTTCAGTGAAGAAGGTGAATTAACCCTTTTCTTGGAATATATGAAAAATTACCTTTAAATATTGCACTTAATATTGCACTCAGTAGCATAACAGCCACCACTCTGGCAAATGGGTGCCTTGCAACAGACCCTCCTTCAGGTTTTACACCCTGGACTCTGTATGCAGGTAGCACAGAGGGCTTTGGGGCAGCTTTTGAGCTGCTACTGCGTGTTATAAGTAGTATGAAACGCTTTTCTCTGGCTGTTCTGACACAATGCTCCTTCCTCCCTTCAATCCACTTCATGACTCCATGTATATGATTTAAGCAGCACCATTAGTCATGCCTCACCAGCTGTGTTGCTGCTCTACGTGCAATTGTTATCTGCTGCCAGCCTGACCCCTGCCAATCCTTTCCCTCTGCTCATCGTGTCTCCCCTTCATAGATTTTTATAAACCCATGGAAGTTACCTTCCTTTTTATACCTGCAAATAGATAAATTTTAAAGCTATTCCACTGTTCCCTCTTCTGTGATTCAGCAAGGCAAGTTCATCAGGTGAGGTGGTACTTATTAGATCATCCTGCACGCTGAGAGGAGGGGAGACAAGGCACTCCGTGTTTGAAAGAGCCTCAACAGCCTTTTAGATTGAGCACAGTTCCCTTTAATTTCAACTTGATTCTATTGATCAGTTAAATAATTTGAGACAAAAGGTGATTGGTACTTGCGGGTGGAGGGGAGTGATGGGAAGGGAAGAGAGGAGATCATTAACAGCTGTGGGACAGAGAGAAAGAGGTAATTGCTGCCTGCGGAGTACAGGGGGTTTGGACAGGTCTCTGCTGAATTGTAATTTCTGTTATCCAGTAATGTCATGAATTTTAATTCCCAGACTCCTCTTGTAGGGTCCCCCTTTTATAGGATGAGGACTAACAGGTCTGAGATGAGGTAGATGCTTTTATGAAAAATCTCCCCCCTCCCCCATTAGTTGGTGTTACATTGATCCTGAGATCAGTCTGGTGTGGGGTTTTGTTGGGCTTTGTGTCTGTGGTTAGCAGAGGAGTCTCTGGGTTACTGGACAAAACGTGCTTAGTTTTGTGAGAAGAAAGTGGGATTTGTGGGCTTGATGACTGCTGCTGTAGACATTTTCTCTTGGGGTTGAGGAAATACCATGTTTTGTGTTTGCTTTTGTTGGTCTCTGACAGCCTTGTGTCTTGTGAGGTGGAGGTGGTACAGGGAAAAGAGAGTTCTGGGAGGATTTCTTTTAACACTAGGGGTTTGGGTTTCTTTTCCCCCTGAATAACCCAAAATTGTTGTGATTTTTTTTGTGAGTAACTTCTTCCAGTTACTTACAGTGTCATGTTTTAGTCCTGACCACCTTCTGGAGCTTGGGCAGCTGCCTCCCAAATGTAGCAGCGCTGGAGGTAATTTGCTGTACTGCTCTTTGCCAGCGATGGATGTTCTACAAGGAGACTGTGCAAATACTTAACTCTGACAACACTTTTCCCATCTGTTCTTTTTTTAACTGTCTGTCACTGTTCTACTTCACCTTTCTTAATCATCTTTCTGTCTGTGTTGTGAGGACCTTTAAACCATGCTCTTGCCTTCCATACGTAACAGCTTTCTAGGCTCTATTGACCTCATTTCAAATAACTCTGGATCTCAGAGTTCGACTTTTCTCCTTTGTCTCATCTGAGTTTTAGTTCGCTTGGAAAGGTCTGACTCTAGTTTTCATGCAAGTTGCTACAGAAAATACAAAAGAACAAAGACAAATTTTTCAGCCTCAGCATAGTCTTGACTGCGTTACATAAGTCACTCAGCTCCACAGCTGTAGAAACATCACGGTGTTGGTGGCTTCACCCTGCCTTTGTCATGGACCAGTCACAGCATTTAATGAAATGGTTTCATCTGCCATGCCTGTGCTCCCCTTTCTCTGGCGTTCTGCTCAGAATCGCAGAAGAGCGTAACAGCAATTTTTGCAGAGATTTGTACAATGACAGACTAACTTTGTGCTGATTTGTACTTGATGCTTCCTTATATTCATTGCAAGATCTTATTTGCATGCTTGACATTTAAAAATATTGTGTTTGGAATGTGTTATTTATTTGGAGACCTTTATTAAGCAACCTCAGTCTAAGGGTTTAATTGTTACTGATAGCTAAGAGTATAATTACCTCAGTAAAATATCATCACTATATTAAGCAAATGGAAATTGTCTTCCAGAATGAAGTGAGTACAAGCCTTTTTGCTTTGAAACAGGCAGTTCCATGAGACCTGCTAATACCGTTTACTGATGCCACGGCAGAATCTGTCTGTAACGAGTGAATAAGGAGAGCTGAAATCGCTGTGTTTGGAGAAGAGGCTGCCTGTAGTTGTCTCAAAGCAGTGCCATAAGACCATTTGAAAGAAGGAAGTACCTTTAAACCAGAAAATACGACTGATTCTGCTGGTGAGATTTGCAGATTTCCAGAAGACAGGAGAAAGGCCTGTTTTCTGACATGGCTCCCAGATGGGTGCGTGCTTGTCTTTTGCTTGGTTTTCTTTGTCTGACAGTAGCTTCCTCACTTTGCCGGATCTGATCATAGATTTACTCTTTACTCAGTGAAGAAAGCAGCAGGGCTGTTGAGTTCTCGCTTCCTTATCCTGCTCCAAAATGACTTTTGAAAGCCGGGGAGTTGCTTTAGTTTCTGACTCACCAGTCTGAGTTGTTGAAGGGGTCTCTGGATCGGGGATGTCTGAGCTGGGTCGCTGGCTCTGGGCGCTGCAGGTGGCAGCATGCTCTGCCCTTGCCTTCTTGCTTTCCATTGGCTCCTCTCTAAGTGAGATCTTTTGCTCTTGGTCTGATGTTGCCCTAATTCTTTAGAGCTAGTGGATAAATTTGCCTTTTCACTGACTTTGGAGGTTCTACTTTTTTGTGTACTGTATGGGAACCTGTAGGAATTTGTCCCGCAGAGGCATGAAGGTGATACGCTTTGTTAGAGTAGAGCTTAGTCACCCGAGGGCTTTCCACATGGAAGTGGTGAACGTAAGCTTCAAATGACCAGCCTGGAGGCGGAAGATGAATGGGTTTGTGGGCCTTGCTTCCCTTTCCCTTTTAGAAGCATGAGAGAGCTTATAAAAATTATCTTGGCAATTTTTGGGGAACCAATTCTGCGTGATTATTTTTCTTGCCTTTTTATGTATCTGGTAAACCTTGCAGTGATAGAAATATGGGGTTCATTACTGGCTTTATATCTGATGCTTTTGAGGTGGAGGCACAAGGACAGCCTCTGTGTTCTTACTGATAATTCCGATTAGGGTTTTTTTGAAAATTTCGTAACAATTCAGAATGTGCAGGAAAGTTAAAAGTTATGTGTTATTTTATGAGGTATTTTTGAAGGGCTATAGAAATGTGATATTTTTTTCCCAGAATACTGACTGGATTCTGCTTCGTTCTACCAGCACTAGATATTAATGCTCAATGCTAAGATGTTAGGTTATGAAAATTAGAAATATACCCATAAAATAATTTATTTGACCTTCAGTTCTCATATTTCTCTGAGAGAAAGGGTTGTAGGGCTTCTAAAGGTAAAATGTTCAATAAAAAGAAATTAGGTTAATCCAATGTTATGGCTGAGAATTTAAACTCACCCAGGTCAGGTATTTCAAAGTTATAGTTCCCGTGATGCGTGTGCTGTAACGTTTATTCCTTAGCTCCTCAGCCCTGAATTATGAAGGATGGCTGAGTGGATATGGCAGAGAAGCAAGCGGGAAGATGGATGGGTGGAATGAGGGAGCTACTGTTAAGGGAAGCTGGACAGAAAACCCCTCACTTCTGCACCTCACTAGCGAGGGAGGGGTGGGCGGGCTGAGCTGAGGTATCTAGGCATGGGCTTGTTGGCATCCAAGGGCAGGCGAAAGGACTTGGGATTTCTGAACAGCAGCCTCTAAAATACTAGCTAGGACACACTGCTCAGAAAGGGTTTTTTGCATTTCTTAGTTCCTCAGATACTTAGGGTTTGAAGGCATTGCCGTCCGTGCCGCTAAGAGTGGTGGTATTGCCGCCAGAACGGCAGCTTTGAATCTGTGACTTCTCTCTGCCACAAAACTGGATTAACTGGGTTTGCTTCAAGCTGAATCGGAGTGGGTTTTTTAAAGGATCGGAGAGAGAGATAATTAAGTAATTGCACAGTAGCTTGTTGCAACGCCTGATGTGAGCCTCTGGTAAGAGCAGCTGCACTGCTCAGACACCCGTCACTCAGAGGAGCCTTTCAAATGAAGACCCAAAATCTTGATAAAGCGGAAGGACTGTCTGGAGAATGGAGGAGTTTCGGATTGCTCCTGGCGCAGTATCATGCAGTACTGTTTTGTTTCGTGCCTGTTCACAACATCTCAGGTCAAGCGTTGCTTAAATTGATGAATATATTAGAAGTCAAATGAGTTTTTTCAAAACAGTGTGGAAATGGTCTTTGACCCATGATTTGTTGCACCGAGAAATGAACTATTTTCTATTTTATGAGCACGTTTGCTTTGGTATTCTTTCAGAGACAACAGCACTATTCAACAGAAGCTGTAGCAGACTTGAACAATTGGTCTAGATTCAGTTAATGAATTCTGATTGATGTAATGAGAGTATTATTTTACAAGTTTCTCAATATATGGAACATCTGCCTTTTTTTTTTTTTTAATGTTGCATGGAACATCTAGACCAGGAGCTGTGAAGAATACTAACCATAAATTTTCCTATTCAGGTGGAAGCAATTCAGGACAGTGGGGTAACTGAGGCATAATTTTCTCTCTGTATGAATCCGGAGCCTCAGGATTTCCCCAGAAATACCACTACCTTTTTTCAAGTCAGGAATTTGGAAGGGGATTAATAGGTAAACAAAACATAAGACAGGAAGAGAAGGTAAGCTTTTTACACCAAAATAGTGTTTAACTTTCTCCCTGTCAGGGGGAGGAGAAGAACTATTTTTGTGAGAGTCGTATGATTTTTAGTGGTTGTAAGTTGGAAGATCCTACAGCCCTATGGGATGTCCAAGCAGCTTTTTAAGTGCAGGGAAGCAGAGCAATGTTTAAATGTGTCTGTCTGTAGATGTGTCTACCTCTCCTTACATTCCGTGGGTAACGGAGGAAAAAGACTAAGGATTCCTGCAAACGTGACCCTTTATGTGCCACTGTGTTGGGTCTGTAGGAAGTCCCCTTACTCCAGTGCCGTACCATCCCAGGTACTTGCTCCCATATGCAACGCTGAGGGAACAGGAGACTACACCCTGCTTGGTCTTCTCGTCACTATTCTTTTGGATGGCACGAGCCTGTGTGTAATGAGTTGAGGCAAAGTGGTTGAGGTGAAAGTAATTGAAGGGGAGATCACTGTCCTGCAACTGTGTGAGAAGTTTGTGCTCATCTCGTGCCTAGGAGCTGCAAACACCTGGATGACCATGTTTGACATCGATGGCTAATATTTTTCACAGAAAAATTTTCTTTCAGCTAATTTTCTGTGACAGACCACGATGTAACTGCAAGATCTGCTGTTTTGCTGGAGCTGAATACTTTCCCTCACCACCCCTTTGCTCTGCCCAAGATGTGAGTGCAGCTTCCTCTGCTGAGTTTTCTCCACCCTGCTGATGGCACTCTGAAGCTCACGTTCTTTTGTCCTGAGTGCCTGTAAGGAACTGTAGAAACTAAATATAGAAAGAATTGGATGACAGGACTCAGAGCTCACTCTCCTTGTGTGCATTTGAAGGAGAGATTCAGACTACAACAAGCAGCAGTTCCTAGGCAGAGCTTTGACCTACTGTATAGCATGTAGGTTTGGGTTGAGGTAGATGGGGTCCAGTGTGCCCATGGGCTCAACCTCCATGGGACAGTGCCAACAACTCATTCCCCTTTGAGGGAGAGGAGATTCTTTTATTCCCTTTATCCCTCTGAGCAGCAGGTGCTTCCTTCCAGTGGGTGATGCAGTTGGAAGAGTCTCTGCTCCTGCACCCTTTCTTCTGTGCCTCGGGTGGGAGACATCAAGGGTACAGGAAGGTCCAGGACCAACAGCTGGTTGTTTCTGCTTATGCAGATGGGAGAGTAGCTTGGAAGACTAATTCTGTACATTAAAGATGTGGTTAAATTATAGATAAGCAGGGATGCGAAGTAACATTTCTTTCAGGATGGGCACGCAGCATGGAGCCGTGCACTTCTACAGGGCGTGTGCAAAATGAATGTGCGGTTCTCAAAATGAGCTAGAGTCTAAATTAGCAATTTAACTCTTCTCCCCAGTTGTTTTTTCAGATATGTACATAAGCTGCAGAAATATTATGCTTTGTGCTTGTAATGGTAGTTCTCTGTGTAAATAGTATTTTCAGTTTTACAGATAGGAAACACTTTCTGGCTTAAAAAAATTTCTGTTGATAACATATTATCTTGGGGGACCAACTTTCTAGTTTGACATTTCTATTATATTAATTACAAAAGAAGAAAAGCATTGCTTGTTTTGTGACTGGGAAATGCCATTTGTGAAGGTAGTGGAGAGCTGACCTTGTCAGAAGTGTTATTGCATTATCGCTCTGGGAGGGCCACCACAACGGAATGGCAAGAGAAAATGCAGAAAGAAAAAAGCAATTTCAGGAAATATAATGAAATCAAACGAAAATGCCTTTTATCCCTCTCCAACTTGAAGACATTTATTAAGATAACATATGTAAGAGTTTGGTTCTGGGGGAAAAAATGCCTGTGAACCACTCGAGGTTGTTTTTAAAAAACAAAAACCACTGCGTGAGAGAATTTGTGACCTTTTGCATGAAGTGAACACAAGCAAGTGGCAGTACTTACTGCAGTGACATCCTGCTCCCTCTTCTGACCATCGGCCTTCTCCCCTCTTCCCCATTCTACACACGAGGCTGTGGGAGCTCAGCCTGCACGGACCAAAGCCTCTGCACAGGGCTGGGCTGGGGGTAACCTCTGCCACCACTGTGCTTGGAGGGTCTCCTTGGAAGCAGCTTCTTTCCTACTCCAGTTCACTCTGCCAGTCCTGTAAGGAAATCTCAGCTCTTCTCTTTGCTCCTAGCGAAACACCAAGCAACTCATCTGTTTGTTTTTCCCCTTTCCCTCGTAGCTTAAAGCCACAAAGTGGTTCATTTTCTCAGAGCCATTACTTGTCTGCCCTAAACACAGGGAACAGCAACACGTTTCTTGTGCTCTGCCTCAGTGTCCCGTCCAGGCACAGCTTTGAACAGCCCTGGTGAGTGTCTTCTGCAAGAGAGCTGCCTCCTTCCATATGCCTTGAAGTAATCCTCTCCACTCCTGAGCACAGAAGGACCACTTTGTTTAACGGCCATTTCGCCTTGGAATGTGTGAGCTAGAGTTGTTGAGTGTCTGATTCTGCTCGTCCCTGTGCTGTTTCCCTGTGATGTAACTGTCACAGAGGTGAAGCTCACAGGCAGCTCAGCGAATTGTTCGTAATGGAGCGTGTTTGCCACACTTTAAAGGCTTTGAATGAAATCTTTTCTACCAAAGAAATGATTAAAAACCCAAGAAAGCTATTTTACCTACCACCCCCTTTTTATGCCAGCCAGTATGTTCCTTATGTAATATCTGTGCACATGAATTTGTCATGTGTGGTGTTAACTCCAGGCCATGTTTGTAGACCTTGCGTTCCAATATTGGCTTTTTACTTGACTAAAAAAGAAGGAAAAAACTGCTGAATCCCTTGAAAATATCCTAAATTGGATGCTGAACAGCTGTAAATAATAGTCAGGTTTATTGTTTAACTCTCTAGAGGCACATGCACGCTGAAGGATGTGAAACATATGTTCTAAATGTGATGTTTTCCTTCAGATGACACAAGAAACCATACAGAGAGAAGCAATTAAAAGTGCATACCTCCCCTGCCTCACTTTCCGCCCTGCCTGGACGTGGATTAGAGAGTTCTGAAATTCTGAAAGTCCTTCTGCTGCTGCTGTTGGCACGTTCTCTGTGTCCCGAGTCGTGATCTCCCTGACATTAGGAACAGTCTGATCTCTCTAAGGGACCAGCTGAAGTTGACTCCTCAGGATCCTGATTTTCTGAAGGAGGGCTTTTTACATCTCACCTAGGGAGGGTGACTTTGGGCTGTTCTTTGTCAGTGTTCACGTACTCCTTTCTTCTCCCTCTGCAGAGGCAGTTTTTATCTGATTAGTTTTCCTTCCATGAAATGAGAGGGGATGGGGAATTCTTGCCCCTCACCAGCCAGCAGTTACTCAGCCTTAGTTTTAGTGTCAAACTTCTCCACTGAAGGAACTGAATCTCTTAATTGCAGCTAAACCGTCAAAGTACGCATTTCCAGTTGAATTAGCAATAACAGCAGATAGAGGACTTGCTGCTGACCCCAGCCTGGTAGTCATGGGGTGATACTTTGCTTTGTGGAGAATTTGATGTATTTTGGAGGCTCTTCTGAGAAAGCTGCAAGTTCTTCCTCCTCTGCTGTGGTTCCACGCATGGGTGGTGGTTATGCCTCCATGTAAATGAATGGATGCCCAATGATCTGCATCTGAAGTTTTGATTTGTTGTTAGCTTTTAATATGCTAAAAGGAAGGCTAATAAATTTAAGTGTAAAATAGAGAGTTCACATTCTTCATACAAATACAATTTAAGAGAAATGGTATCTTCTCATTTTGCTGCTTTGTTAAGATGTAATGAGCAAGATTGCTGCACTCCCCAGGGAGAGCTTTGGGACTGAGAAGGTTTATTCATCCAGACCAATGAGTTCTTTTTCCTTGCAAATTTTCCCCCCAAGAATTAGTGATAGGAAACTGGGGGAAAG
>NW_010388703.1:28808-37024 GCF_000710305.1 Buceros rhinoceros silvestris | reverse complement strand
GGAAAGAGTCTTTGGGTTACATTGGTTGTCCTTTATCTTTTTTTGTCTTGGGACTTGGTCTGGAGTTAAATGTGTTATAAATATCTGAATATTAATGCTTGGTAGACTTAGGAGAGCTGTTAACAACTAATGAAGGTTAAATACTGTCTATTTTGGGAACCTGAATGACACTGTCACGCATATTTTAGCAGTACTCAGTGTTTAGAGTTGCCTTTTTCCTTCTGTCATTCCTGTGAAATAAAGAAGCACCGTTATCTCAGTTTTTTATAAAAGAGCATGGGGAACTGAGACGCTCGGATGGAACAGCTGAAGACTGAGCCCAAGTCGAACAGGAGCTCTGTGGAAGAGCTGGTAAATCTTTACTGCATCTCTTACTGAGAATATTTCTTTTTAAGGAGTCCCACAATGCAGACTGCAGCTTTCTGTGCTGTACCTGTGTGACAGTGACCTTCCTGCAGATAGCAAGTCCTTTGCTGTAGCGCGTGTGTTTGTATTCCCTGACACTGCCTGCTCCACTGTGTTAGTATCCGCGTTTCACTGATTTTCTGTGTCTACTGACTCTTGTCATATCCTGGAAGCATCTACTATCATTTCAGTGAACCTGTATTTGATTTTCTTTCTGGAGTCTCATTGCTGAAGTGGTTTTCTTTGTGAAGGTTGTGGCCTGCTTTGTAGGGGACCTCTTCTGCAGGTCACTTCTGGCCAGCATGTCTGTAGGGATGTCATAGCTCCAAAGAGCGTCCAAATCAAATACACAGAAGTCTGTGGTTTGCGTGCATACACACATTGTGAAATCTAATATTGTTTTCCTCCCACTTTGCGTTCCCTCGCACTGGTGTGCTCTCAATCTGCTTATTGGCCTTTGCTCTTCCGTCATCGTTAATTTTTTTAGGTGCTCCAGAATGCCTCACCCTTGTCTCTAGACTCTGCTGACATTAATATTGTATGTTGTCAGCACACATCCTGCTATTTGCCCCTGTTTGTCTGCAATAATACATACACTGAAGGAAACGTCTGGCTTCAGTCCTAGTACAGCCTGGTGCTCCTTGTTTTCCATGGTGAGGAGGAATCGGGTGCTCCTCCATTAGCTTTTAGCGACAGAATGATTAAAACTGTGGGATGCTTGGTCACTTACACAGACGTTCAAAACTGTAAGTTCACTAGTTTACTCTCCTGTGAGTTCTCTCAAAGAATCGTTAACTAGTTCAAATTACTTTAACAAAAGCTTCTACTTATCTGTTGCTGTTGTATCTTGTTAAACTCGACTAATAAAGATTCTTTGTAATTCTGAACCTTCTCAACTAATTTTTTTTATGTTCAGGTGAAACTTAACTTGCTAATGACTAATTTCCCAGAACAACCTTATCTCCTCTTTCAAAGCACATAGGAGGATGTCTGCTGTCTAGTATCTCTCATATAAGAGCCAGTTTTAATGAAAAATCATTTTATTCCTTTTGTCTGTTAACACCTTTGTTATTTTGGACTTGGGTGAGTATCTAGCTTTGAGATTTTTATTATTATTATATCTTCTCCTTAGTGCAGTTTAATTTCTTGAGGCATTTTATTGCCTCTGTCACAGCTGTCTGTTTAAAATATCATGGTTCTCGGGTTAAAATAGACCTGCATTAATTCTTTTCAGAGCCTGTATCTTCTCTGGATCAGAGTCAGAGTGTGGCTACAGTCCCTGTTGCTTCTGAAAGACTCAAGAAATTGCCCTGTATACGCAGCTGCCCATCTCAATTTGTTTTGGGGTTTTAAGTTTTCATGGTGTTGAAACTCGTCTGCCTTTAAAATATAAGTGATTTTATTGCCATGGCAATTCTCCATTACATTTTACATTGACGTGACCTTTCCTCACTTTATGCAAGCATCACGACTTTCTATGTTTTGGTGTTTGGCTTTATTTTCATCTTTATGAAAATGGTGGTATAAAAACCCCCAGATAGGTAGGTCTGTTTTCTTTCAAATTTTGATATAGGCTTGAGATGCTCTTGCAAGTTCATGTATTGCAAGTAGCAATTTCTGAAATACTCTGTCTGAGTATCCCAGGAGATTTAACGCTGTTGCAATGAGTAGACAAATCTCTGTATTCCCAGGCAAAGAGCAGTGTAACTGGATCACGGCTGCTCTCACGCCTGTCTGTCTGGAAGATGGATCAGTCTGCTGCAGTGTGCAGTATCTGCCTCTGGGTCATCCTGTTCTCTGTGATCAGATTGAGATTTGAGATCTCTTACACCTTATCTCGGGGTTACTACTTCGTGGATTTTTTTTCCCCTTCTTCCCTTTTTTTTAAATTTATTTTACATTATTTTATGTATTTTATTTTTTTAAAGAAACTGGGGTGGTTTCATACTTGTTTAAAATGAAGCAATCAGACAGCAGATGAGCTGAGAGGCCAGAGTTCAGCTATTATCAGTGTCGGATATTCTCACCGGGTGGCCAAAGAGCAGTCTTGTAGCTAATTGTGGATATGATTATATTGTTTTTATGAACTTATTCCAATTTCATCTTTTATTTGTCTTCATGGCTGTTAAGTACATTTTAATGGTGTTTCTCTGTACTGGAAAATTTAGATCAGATCAGAACATGACTCCTCAAAGCTGTGGGAACTAGCACATAGTTTAAAGCAGATTAGTGATCAGTATGTATAGGGACTGTTCTGTGTAAGGTAAATATTCGAAGGAACACCTTTATCTTTAGTAATTTATGTGTCAGTAGAGATTTCCTTCTTACTTCACCAGAGATCTGTTGTGTTAAAGGTCATTTTATTGAAATTCATGCTTACATATTCATAAAAGCGTACATTCTTCTGAGCGTTATCAGTCACCAAGTCTTTGAAGTTGCTGTGCTTGGATGTTTTCTGTATCTTCTAGCACTGGAATCTGGCAAGATGAATAAAGTGAAACGTCTGCTCTTGAGGTTACAGCGGTAAAAAAATTAAGAGGGGGAATCGCGATGGCAAACGCTTTTTATACTTAGTGTGGTTCAGCTGGCGGGAGAACATGGAATTACAGGAATGGGAGAAGTTGTTGATGGGCTTGGGGAAGCAGGTCAGTGGGTAGTTACAGGCTGATGCTCTACAATAAATCTTCTTTGCTGAATGGTATGTCTGTGGTCTAGGCATCTTTTGCTTATTCCTTCCCATGTCTTTATTCTTTGAATCCTGTGGGAATAGCAGACTTGGCAAGATATGGTTTAGTATTTATCTTTTGCATTATTTTATGTTTGTTAAAACAGCTCTGTAAATATTATGGAAATCTAGGCTGAAAAGGATGGGGGTACTGGAGTGAGGCAGGTAGAAATTTATACCTTTGACACTTTTGATAGGTCTTTGGTGTCTCCCTGGACTTAGCAGTCCTATTCCTGCATTATGAAAGCATGAGATTTGCTTTTAAAGAAGCATCCCTCCTATTTTGTCCTCTTTTTTCAACCTTGTCTTGTATATCAAGCGAGGGAGCAAGCTGGTACTGTCATTCCCTCCTGCATCCCCCCTGCTCGCCAGGCTTTTCATGCTGGTGGTTTTGTCCTGTAGCCAGGGCTTTCCCCAGTTTACCTGTTGGACACCCAGAAGTTCTGCTTTCCCTCCCTCAGCTCTGAAGAAAGCCGGGGGACTGAGAGCTGACTCCTTGCAGTTCTGGCTGGTGTGTGCTCTTAAGCTGCTCCCAGTCGCTCAGCTGGGAACTCAGTTTTTGTCCAGCACTTTGGGGAATTTTACAGGTCAGCTCTCTGAGCTGTAAGTGGCCTCAAAGTGGTCATTCCAAGGCACGGCTGGAACCAGTGACTTTCTGCAAGCTTTATACCTCCTCCCCTCAACCAGCAGGATGCCACTTCCAGAGCTGAATCTAATCTGCCAGGAAGAGTTATTTGACAATTTTCTGTTGCCAAAGAGCATGGCACTGCGTCTCCTTCCATTTATCCTTGGATTTTTTTTCTATCCCCCCACCAAAATTTGTTTGAGATTTCCTGTAATGGAGGATAACAACTAACACTTGACACATTTGGGAAATGTAAGTCATTGAGGAATGATTTCAGCTTGTTCCTGTGTGGTCTGCCAGCCTTTTTGCCATTCAGGTTTTGAAGGGCTGAATACTACTGTAGAGCTGTTTCATCAGGTTTTCTAACAAGGAAATTGCTTTGCTCTTCAACCCTGAGGGTTTTGTGTTTGCTACAGGCTGAGAAAATGTGGGCCAGAGGGCATGGACATTCCATAGTACTGGAAACTAGAGAAGGCTGCTCGGTGTGTGTATGTGTGTCCGAGAGGGTGTGAGTGAGCACTCTTGCACACTTACCCCGGGCGCGGGGACTGGCTGTCGGGCGTGTATGAAGTGCGCTATCATCTTGCTTATGGCATCTCTTTGTTTCCCATCCAGAGTGGGACTAATGACAGCTCTGATAATGCCAGATGGCAGTCACCAGTCATCATTCAACAGCAGAAAAGTGTCTAAATATTGTCTCCAGAATGGGTTCGTTCATTCTTTCTCCTCGTTCTAGCCTGGCAGCGATCCGCAGGCAGCACTTAGGGACCTCCTGAGAAGATCCCGTGTAGAAAACTGTCA
Source organism: Buceros rhinoceros silvestris (assembly GCF_000710305.1). NCBI lineage: Eukaryota > Metazoa > Chordata > Aves > Bucerotiformes > Bucerotidae > Buceros > Buceros rhinoceros. The sequence continues at coordinate 32,468 of NW_010388703.1, read as the reverse complement.
GAACAGATTGCTGTATGGATTTTCAGAGGATTAAAGTTAATTAAAGAGCTCTTCCTTGCTTTCATTTCCTCCTATCTGCCAGCTATTTACATGCTAATGTAGGGTCTGCCAGGGAGAATAGGAGAAGTGTCAGCATTGGGCATGTTATCACACATGGAAACAGCAGAAAATAATGAGATGAGCAATATATATGTGTGTGCGTGTCGCTTGACAACTGAAAGTCGGCAGCGCTGCTTTTTGCATATTTTCAGCAGTGTGTGATCTTACTGAATATAATTCACTCTATTACATCTCACACTGCATAATTTAATACTTCATTCACTATAGTATCTTTACATAAGCAGTTTTATAAATAGACAGATTTAAGTTTTTTCTTTTTGTCTGCCTTGCTTCAAAGAGGAAACTTTTTTTCTTCAGAAGTAATGAGTAGTTTTACTGGGAGGACAAACCCAGGAGCAGAGACTGTGGTGGGGAGTGGTGGCTACGGGTGCCTTCTCTTGGAAGGATTAAGCACACTGGGTGCTTGGTGTGTAACTAAGCCAAGAGTGGATGTGATAGTTTTCTGGTCCAGTTGCATCATTCTTTGCCCATTCCATTTTCACATTATTTCAGAGGATTATTTTCTCGTGTAGTTCTTCGATACCTTCTATTTTAACACTTTATTAAAACCACTACATAGCAGATGGAATGCAATTGATCCCAGGTTACATTTCAAGAGGGATTTTAATACTTTAGGAAAATGAGAAGCCTTGCTGTCTGGGGTTTTAAACAAAACTATCAAAACCATCTGTATTGCTGAGCGTAGGTAAAGAACTTCTTCAGCTGCTGAAGACAGTCCTGATAATTCGAGGGTGCTGAAAGTAATTAAGCTTCTAGGGACCAAGGGCAGTCAAAGACAGATTTGTTTCCTGCAGCTTTTCATTCCCCAATGTGCAAGTGAAATACGGAGTGACTAGCTTAGTAAAACAAGACCTGCTCTTACCGTGGGCTGCCACGAGGCCAGAGCCGCTGTGTTCCATGTGACCTTTGTGAAACATCTATTTGGCATTAGTCTTTTTCTTCGCTTTTGTCTTTTGTGGTTTTCCTAGTGGAAAACACGATGATCTTACTCTAAGATGTCAGGTGGCTGTTCTTTGGCCTTGAATATCAATGTGACATTTTGTGGAAGAGTTGAAGATTAGGGAGAGGGAAATACCTGCTGGGGGCAGGCGGGGGGAAGAGTCATCCTCCCTGAAAAGTCACGAGTGATCCCCTGCGTGTTACGACTTCGTAGCACAGCTTTCTAAACAGATGCTGTGAAAGGGATGTCAGGCGAGAGATGCTCTGGGATTTTGGTGTTTGAGGTTTTTTCTTGTACTTGATATTCCACATCCCAGTTCCTTAGGGAGCCGGTGGGACTGACCAAGATGAAATGCTGCCGTGCTGAATTTCTCCCTATTGTGGTTCTGCTAACGTCATCTGAACTACACCAGGGAATACGTTGTCCCTGGTATCTAGATGGTGCTAAAGGCTTGTTACCCAGACTGGTGGAGGTCAGAGTAATTCAGGGTCACTTGTTGTACTTGGTTCCTCGTAGCAGAGCAAACCCATATTGTTTCAGTATCTCTGCTGATTAAATCCTATGGCTAAGTGTGGTTGGGGAATGTGATAAGCAGAAAAGCTGCTGAGTGCTCAGGTTTTATTGAAGATGGGAGATGTATGTATGATAGTCGAAAGGAGTCACATATGGAGCAGATAAATCATACAGTCCCTGTCTGGGCTGCCGGTCCCTGGCAGGGCCAACACAACACACTCCTGAGCTTTCAGGAGCTCTGCCAAATGGAAACAGGAATTGATGCTTAAATAAAATAAGCAGTATTTTAATTCGTAAAGCTCATCTCTCTTCCACGAGTGGTAACATTTCTGATTTTTGTGTGCACAATGTTAGTGTTTGGCAAATAGGAGAACATTTAACAAAACCACAGAACTGCTCTCAAGCTCTTCCTGATAGTGATATAGGTGTGTCTGTGTCTATAGATAACATACACACATTTTTCCCTTTCATCTATGTTGTACTTTGTGTCTGGGGGGGTTTTATTTTGTATGTAACATGGAAATCTTCAACCGTATCTTGCCACAAGCTCAAAGGAAAATGTTTTTGTGTTATATTGCTGTCAAGAGAGATCCGTACCCTTTTTGCTGTCTGAATGGTCTCTTTATTCAGTCAAAACAGTGGGTCTGTTTTGGGACTATATTGGAGCCACATCATGTGGTGCACTCTGTCTTACTAAATAATGCAGTTTGGAGCTACTGCTGGGAAGGGAGCACCGATAGCTCCCTTGGGGGTAGGGCTAGTCACCAGCGCTGAGTCTCATAACTCCCGAACTTGTAATGTCACACAGTGCAGAAGTGCTCTCCAGGCACGGATTAGGACATCAGCTCTGCTGTAGTTGATTGGGATGGATGGTGCTTGAGAAAATCAGAGCAATTCTCTGGGTGGCTGCAAAGAGGAGAGAGTAGGGGGAAAATCTGGGGCTTTGGCCAAGACTTTCAAAATATTTTCAGTAACCACTCTTAGAAATTTTGAAAGAAGCTGTTTTTTCAGGAAGGAGCGAACTTCTCAGCCTTTGGAGATGCATCCCTTATAGGTAACTTTTGTTAAAGAGCTATATGTTTCCCTCCTGTGTCTTGCACATTCTCCACTTCCTGCAGCCTGTGGACTGCCAGAGTGGATGGATGCTGTGGAGCAATGTCAAAAGGATGTGCAGCTGCCCTGTGATCTGCTACAGATGTAAGAAGAAATTTTCAAACCTGATGATGTAACATAAACAGCAACCTTCTTTTCGGTGTTTAGAAGTGTTCTTACCACTTTCCTGAGGTCTAAGCTCATACAAAGTCTCAGGCTTCAGTCATGTCTAGCAGAGCTTTAATTATTTTTAAAGCAATGTTTAATTTTTCAGCAGTCTACTGGCATTTTACTATAGCACATCTGAGAGAATTGAAAAGCAAAGATGTGCAAAAAGTCAATGAGCCAAATCAGAAGCTCACTTCAGCCAAAAAGGGACAACTGTTTACTAGGTTCCGTGTGCTTGAGAATACAAGTATTTTCAGTGGTGGTGAATAGTTAAACACTTTTCCACAGACAATGCAGTTTACTAGAACAGAAATCAGAAGAAAAAGTATTTTACAGGTTTTCAGGTATTGCATCTTTTGCCACTTCCTGCAATAGCCCTTCTCTGGGACCTGTAAATGTGTGGGTCTCTGTGAGATACTCAGTTGCAATGCAACAGTTGCTTTGCTGCTGGGAGGAGAACATAAATCTTTGAGTGCTTGTATTTGACTGATTTGTGGGTCCCAGGCCCTTCATTCTGCATCCACTCCTTCCAAGTTTCTGATTCTTGGTGATGTATGTAGATATTGGGAGCAGAAGGTGATTTTACAGATACAGATGAAAAGAGCTTCAAATAATGAGGAAAAATTGGCTGTCCGTACACTGGCTTTTTTATAACTAGGATTTTATATTAGTTTGATTTCTGGAACTTAGAGCAAAACAGGTAGACTTCTAACACCAAAATAACATTTTTTTTCTTTTTAATTTTTGGATGTCCCTCAAGACAGGAAGCAAAGGAGCAACCCTGAGCAGTAAGCAACATGAATATTTCAGAAGCAGCTTTTTTTTCC
>NW_010388703.1:0-28685 GCF_000710305.1 Buceros rhinoceros silvestris | reverse complement strand
CCCTACATGCATACTATCTGTTGATGACCTATGCACAGGAAAGGCTGATTTTCCAAAGTCAAAGGATTTATTTTCCAATGAGACATGCTAAGAAAGCTGTGAAATACAAGGTAAATCCTGATGCTGAGAGATCTCTCCAGCCTGTTTCTTCTTCCTTCATGGGAACGTCTGTGCACTGGTTGAATGCAGTTGCTGACATTAGCAGCATTGTGGGGAAAGCAGTGATGCACAGCACTTACAAATATGTTATATATATAAATATATTAAAAATTAGCAAATGAAAGTACTGAAGAGGTGTGGTTGAATAAGATGGTGTTGTCTGTGTGTTAGCTTTCTGAGCGGCTTCGAAGATACAAGAAGGTCGTAAGCTTTGTCCCTGCATCTGAGAACATTGCGAAGAAAGCTCAGATGCTCACAGCACTTTTCCCGTTAATGTGTTTTTCCGTCTTCAGCGCAAATGACCCCTAGATACGTGATAGCTCTTAAGGCATTTTGAAACTCTCTCTCCCATAATTAACTTCTGATGGAATAAAACACAAGGCCGCAGGGGTTAGAGATTCTAAGAGATTGTTCAACAGGTTTTGAAAACAAGACGTAGAAGTCTTTCTGCCATTCACGTAATTAAGCTTAATTATTTCGAATTAACTATAAGGTTTTGATGTAACAAGTCCGATGTTGTCCTTCAGCAACAGCAATTTTTAAAGCCCTCGTCAGTGGCTTCCCAGCGAAGCGCAGCATTCCTCTTTCCTGCTTATTTCCAGCTGGCCCGTTGCAGCCTCCACGTGTTTTTATCAGATCAGCTCCCATCCCCATCATCGGGGAAAGACTGATGGTACTAAAGCCTCTTGCTCAGTCAACGGGCTGCCTGGTAGCGTCAGATTAACCTTTCCAGCACTGAAGTTTAAAAAAATCCTCCTGCTCTTCCCACCCTCTCTGCTACCTCCAGCCTTCCTGTGTCACTGATGCGACGTGTGGAACTTGTGGTGACAATGAAGTTCATCTGCAGCGTGCCCGAGAGGCACAGGTTTTGACTCTTAATTAATAATTCCAATCCCGTGCAACAACTAGCCTGACAAGTCAGTCTGTGCAGAAAACTCTTGGTAGACTTTGAAGCAAGCATGCAGAAATATCCTATTTTCAGCTGTACGTATTTTTTTCCCTGAATTACTTCACCATGGCACTGCTCTAAATATGTCTTGTGAGATAAGCTTTAAATCCTACTTGGGCAAAGTTTATTAAAAATTAACATTTGCATGGGGAGTTATAAAAAAGAATAGGACCTTCATTAGCTTAAAATCTTCCAAAGTACAAAATAATATTGAATTGCTCTCCACCGGTCCAGACCAGGAAGACTCGTACCACCTGCCAAATCCTGAAGCCCAGCAATAGTCAGCATCAGTAACATCCAGTAAGGCACATTACAAACTGCACCCCTCTCCCCAGAGGTCCAAGAAAACGAGCTGCTACTGCCTGAAACCGTTGGCATGGGATATGAACAGTCCCACCTCTTCGGGTACGATGTAGGTTGTGTCACGTTGCTTAAATCAGGGACTGGTTTGAGCGGGGATTTGTGGTTTTGTCTCAAATGACTTTTTCTTGGTTTTTCCCTAAATTGGGCTCACGTTCCCACACCCTGCTCTCGGACTTCGATTTAGTAATACTTTGGACTGGAGCACACTGGCATTGCGGAGGGTGTGAGGCAGAGCCCAGACCCTTTTGCTCTGTGTGGATGTGTGTGCGGAGCAGTGAGCATGTGTGCTGGTGGTGTGCTGGATGCCCCTGAGGTCCTCCTGGACATCAGAATCCTGTTGTAGTCTTTAGGGGGGGAAAACTGCAGCGTTCTGTAGACATCAGGCCTCAAACTAAAGGCTCAGGTAGTTCATGATGTTTGGAAGTGAAATGTCAATGCGGGTGGTGTAGTTTGATATGGTTTAGCTTTATGGAAGTTCACCCTTGGGCCAAAGTAACCCATGGGCCAGGTAATGCTGGTTTAGGCTGACTGAGGACATATCCCAGTGACAGTGATTCTGATCTCCAGCCTTTACAGGAGTTAGCAGAAGTTAGGGGATATTGGACTAACAGTAAAGATGCTGAAATACAAGTGGGATGAGAGATCCGGTGTGCAGTCTCTAGGGAGAACATAAATTTTCAAACAAATCTAGGACAGATGAGGAACACATCCCTTCCCATATTCCTTTTTTGTTGGGGCTGCACATTGCTTGCCTGTAACTTCCATTTAATCTGTCGTGATTCCCCCAAATGTCTTGTCTCCATCATATTCACCTTCCCTTGGGCTGCAAGTCACAAGCATGTGTGTCTTTGTGCTAATTTGTCCCAGTTCACAGGCACAGCATCATTAGTGAAGTAACGCTGCTGCTGTAATTACTGTGGGATTTGGGCGCAGCAGTGTGCTGTTGCGTTGTGCTCTACCTACTCTTTAATCTACCTGGGCCATCTGCTTTATTTCTTAACTAAAAATTGTTTGGTTTCTGCTTTGGAAGAGTGAATCTGTTGCTTCTAATCTCCTCTGTGTAGGAAAACATTGCCGCTAGTATAAATTAAATCCCTGTTTGATTGACTGTGCTTGTTTTTGTAAGATTTCTTCCAGGTCATGCCCTGTAGTCATGCTGTGCCCAAGTTTTTGCTTTTCTCTGTGGCCATGGGGATATTCAGGGCAGAGTTTTGGTAGGACCACTCTGTAATCTAGAGAACTCTTACCACCGTAAGTCTGGCAAGTTCAGCCACAGTACACAGTCCTGCTCTGGGTTCTGTAGTAAGATAGCCCAGTACAATTGAAAGATGTCACTGGGCAGATATTCCATGACAGCTCGGCAAGTAATAAACTTTTAAAACTCCGTTGAACTAAGCGTTGTATGATGACAAGGCACTTTGACTTCTGAGTAAAAGGACTCTTGTCTCTTTTACTACTGCTTGCCTGAGCAGTAGCAGTGAATTGTTGGATTGATCAGGTCAAAGACCTGAATTTCTCCAAATCTTCTGTGAGGGTTGACAACCTCCCCTTTTGCCTTGTCTTGCTAGGACTTCCCCAGGATTAAATGGATCAGCTCTTTGTCATGAGCTGTTCCCCTAAGCTTGGGCAGTCCTCAGGCACAGAAGTAGATGGTTGAAGTGGGATGGAGGGTGGACATTGCTATCAGAGAAAGCTTTCTCTTATTGCTCAGAAAACCTCATCCATTAGGTGATGGTGTTGTGAAGTTCTTTGGTGTGGTCAAACTGGATGCTTTTGGTTGCTTTAGAGGCATTAAAATAAGATTGTAAAATAAGAGCAGCGGGGATGTGGCAGTGTGGGTCACTTTTCTGGTCTTTTGAAAGAATTTATAGTTTTACCATAAAGTGGTTTTTGTTGTTGTCATCCTATATGCCTTTTAAAAATGTTCCTGTTATCAATAAATAAGGTGAGGGCTACAGTGATCCATGCCTCAAAGAATATAAAATGAGAAAAATGCACTTTCTTGTGTATTGTCTGTTGACAATTTATTTTTCTTGTTAAGGGAATATTATTTCTACATGAGCCTATCTCTCCTCGCCACTAGAAGTTGTTGCATTCAGTTTTGAGACAATGAAATAATGGCATCAAACCAGGCAGTTTGCATCTTGGTTTTGTTAAAAGAATTAAAGAAAAAACTATGTTATTTCTCCTAAGCCGTTTTGGAGTAGTGCAATCATTTAGAAAATGAAAAGATCCTTTGTCTAGGAGGCTCTTCGGTTTCGTTCTTTAATCTAACCAGCTGTCTTTCTCCTTCCCCGTGGGAAGTTGTGGTGGGTAAATAACATAGAAATTCATTTGATGATGGAGACATTAGAGGTTGGCATGGACAATTAATTTGTTATTAGACAGAATTAAATTTATTTGATCCTTACATGGTTCTGTTGCTGCATATAAATTCAGCTGCTTGACGAGTTAGCCTGCAAATGCAGCTCAGTTCAGGGCTGCTGAAGGATGGCGTTTTGATGGCTATGGGATCAGGAGTGGCTTCTTTCCTTGCCTATGTGTGAAGCGCAGATTTCAAGGAAGTCTTCAGCCTTGTGCTGCTGGAAATAATTTCTGGGTTTGTGATGTAAAACTTGTGCTTTTCCGCTTGATGAGCAGTTGTTTTGCAGCACAGCTAAGCTTAGCCAACATGTCGCTGTGAAAGGAACGGTCCTTCCTCCCTCCTACCCTTCCCAAACTAAATGCTCCAGTCCTTTTCTTTCCTCAGAAACTCCATTTTCAAACCAGTTCTGAAGCTAAATCAGCAGAAAGCCAACTCTAGAAGGAAGTGAGGAGCTTTCTGCTTGTGAAAGGTTTCTTTGTACAAGTTCCTTTGCTCGTAGAGGGACAGGACAAAGAATCAGTGGCTCAGGTTGCTGATTTTCATCTCCAGAGGGATGATCTCCTCGCAGATCACAAAGCAGCACCTTCGTATTTCCTCTTTCCTTCAGCGTAATATTTTGGTTTCTTTGGTTAGGTACTGATAATTACTTCTGCAAAAGTCATCATCATCATCATCATGGCTTGGCTTCGCAGACGAAAATTTGGGAAGGGCTTTCCCCACGCTTACTGCAAGTGCGCTGATGGCTGAAAAGGCCAATGCGGGATAGGTAAGACCGGTTGCAAAGAGCGCACTGGAAGGTCTCCTTGGGTGGTATAGTCGAGGCATGGTTCTTTCTGCGCTGTGCTTTCTCCTCAAGACTGATTCTACGCGTGCTCTCGAAGGAGACAGCAGCGTTATGTATGGTGTGTCTCCAAATCTCCCGACTGGAGGCCAGGGTGGACCACTGATGGTGGTCAATGTGGCTTAGGCTGAGGTGTTGTTTCAGGGAGTCCTTATATCTCCTCTTAGGAGCTCTTCTCGCCACCGGCTGCCGCAAGAGTTCACCGTAGAACACAATCTAGACCTCCCTCCATCTTTCACGACTTTGGCATGCAAAGAATTTGGAGCATGTGTACCTGGAACGCTTTGGAAACGTTCATACTTGTTAACATCTCATACTTCCTTTTACGTTTCTTTCTGGTTTTGCCATTCTCTGGTGTGACTTCAAGGAAGGCAGCATCTGAGAAGTGGCTGTGCAGTGGCAGTAATCCTTTCCTGAGCAGAGCTGGGGCATAGTCAATAAACATGTTTGTTTGTTTGTTCTGATGAGAAAGACCTAATCACTGGGAAGATTCCCCAGACAGAGATTTGAAAGAGTCTGTGTTTTAGCTGGGTCCTTTTAAGCTGCTAATGACCACAACCACTTCACCTTGCTAGGCATCACGTTCCCCTGGAAGGTGGAGGTGGTGATGCTGACCTTCCATAACAGGTTGTTTTTATGATTTGACTGCTAAAAAGTGCAGCATAAAAACCTAAAGCTAGTCCTGCGCTGCTGTACTGCTAAGTGAAAGAGTTCCACGAACAAGTTACTTCTAACAGTGTCCTCATAAGACATCTGCTTTTGCATATATTATACTGCATTTTTCCTCCTGCTTCTCTCCCGTCTTAATTGTCTCTGCTCCAGTTTTCCCCAGACTGGAGAGTCTCTTGCTTGTGCTGGATTGGAGAACGAAAGATAAAAGTTTTCAAAAATGAGACCAAGGACAAAAGCAGGGAGTATATTCAGCTCGGAACTGTAAAGGGATATGTGAATGTGTTAAAACGGGTACCAAATTCAATTATATTTGTTAACCAGTGAGATCAGAAGAGGAATCAATTATAAGGTGCGGATATCTTTCTTTGTGAGCTGCATGGTGAAAACTTCGATTGCATTTACTTTTTAAAGCCGTCGTGCCGGGAGACAATATTGTTTCAGTAGGTATGAACAAGGAAGAGACTAATGTCATCTGTAAGTGCCAGGGAAATAGGGAACTTGCACCTCTTGACAGTAATCTTTTCCATTTGAAGAGCAAATTGGAGAAATGCAGTTTAATTATTCACACAGTACGTGGAAAAAGCAGGAGAAACTAAGGGATAAAATCACTCCTCTTGAAGAAATTCAAGGCTAGACTTGGTGTACGTTGTTGGAGGTGAATTAGCAGTAATTAAATTGGTTCTAGCATAGGAGATAAGACTGTAGATGAGAAGAAAAGAAAAAAAAACAACTTTCTGAATATTCATTAGCATGCCAGACCACTAGCAAGCTTAGCAGGAGAGCGGTGTGAAAGTAAGCATTAGTGATGAGTAACTGTCCTGCCCTCTCAGTGAGCTTCTGGTCCACGCTGAGCAAGTGCTTAATGATCGCTTTAACCAGCCAGCGCAGACAGGCTGTCATTTCTTGGTCAGCAGCCTGGCGGCTGTTTAAAATGTTCTGGTAACAAACACGGTGGAGACTACATGAATTTTCTGAACATCGAATGCAGAAGAAAACCCAGCTTGTATTTGTTCCCCGTCTCCCACCGCGCCTCCGAGGTTCTAAGCTATTTGCACTTGCTGAGCCCCGTAGGAGCGATGGCTGCACAGGCGTATGCCTGTCCCCAGTGCCCTGGCTTCTGCCAGCCTGCAACATCTGCCAGCAAAGATCACCCCCGGGCCTAAGTTTGAGCAAACATTGGAGGAAACCTCGCCTCGTGGCCAGCGTTTGCTGCGGGATGCTGTGCCTCTCGGGCTGCACTGGTGCAAAACAACACGCTTATGAATAACACCAAGGTTTTGTAACGTGCTCCTGTGGCGTTACGAGAACCGCCGTATCAATCACTGACTGTTCACTCGAACACAAGAATTTAGAACCACTTCAGAGCCCCTGCTTCTTCCTGTGGCTAGTGAGAAAGAAATTGCTGTTTGGAGCATGGGAGGAGTGTCTTCACTTTTCTCTTTGCTGTTTGTGTCGGTGGGCTAAAATGCCTAATAACTTCAATTCTAAGCTTTTGAAGTTTTTTTATTATAAAGGCACTCTTTAAGTATGAAATATACGTTTGAAGTGCAGGAATGTTGAATTTAGAGAAGAATGATAGTGTTCAATTCAATTTAGTGGCTGGTATTAAGGAGGCAATTACATATGATTTGTGAAATAACGAGAGCAACCTCAGCAGAGAGTGGTACCTGCAGGGTTTGACAGCACCCTCTGTTCTGAGCTAATAAGAGCAGTGTCTAATATTAGAGTTTGCCTTGTCAGAAAACCCATTAGAGTGCCAGTGCGAGAGAGGTGCGTGTGATGTGGAGAGTGAACAGCTGTTTGTCTTCTAGTTCCGCTGGAGGAGGCAGGGAGAAGCTCTCTCTATAAAGTTCATTTTTTTATGCTGCTGTTTTTTTGTTTATAGTGTTAAACTGTTGATAAAGAAAAAGAAGTTTGAATAGGTATGTTCTTTTAGAAGCACACTAACTTCATCTTCTAAAATTTTTTTGTGAAGTTTTTTTTTCTTTTGAGCTGAAAACTTCAGAACTCTCTAGTTTTCAAGCTATTTATTCCTTTCCTGTCTTCCTCCTTCATGAACATGCTGAACTGACAGTATTTTTTCCTGCCTTTTCCGCACATCCAAAACCTAAATACAATTACAGTTTCCATTCTGTGTCCCCTGGAGAAACAGGCTTTACACAATCTATGCCACAGGCCTGATGAGGAAGAGTTTTCAACTAGTGCCGTGATTGTTGTTACATTCAAAGCTTCTAGGGATCAGTGTTAAAATTAGGTGTATGAGGTAACCTGTGTAATGTGCAAGTACAGAATATGAATAAAATTTGAGTCCTGAGCCAGTATTAGACCACAGGCATTTCTTCTTTGCTTTGAGCTTTAGTGTGGCTCTGCAAGTTTTCGATTACAAAGTGATTTCTTGTCCTTAATCCCCATCTCATTCACTCCTGGCTCTCCTTGCAGTCAAGTCCAGATAACTGTATGAGAGATACTACAGCAGTTCCTCTCAGGAGCTGAATGGGTGTTTATTAACCATCTAGTGAGACGGTAAAGAGTGAAGAATGACACTAGCAAATACTGGGGAGAGACATATCTTCAAATACATGTAAGTCTTCTCTAGAGGAAGAGGTAGTACTTACGGGCTTCGGAGATCATTTCTCCCAAGTATTTTCTGTTGTGTTCGGTATTCCAAGGTGCTTCCCCACCAGCTCAGAGGACAGACAGGACTGATGGACGTGCCGTGTCCCCTTCCCCCTCCATGACCGTAGCTCCTTGGTGTCCCGCTGCCTTGGACAGGGCAGAAAATCTGAATGTCTGAGCCTGTGAGGCAGCCTGGCCTCAGCCAGTGAGCCTCAGGTGGATGGGATCAACGTTTCTGCTGGAGCTCTGTGTGTACAGTCAGTGAGATACATGCCTGCATGAGACTTCACGTGTTTAGATCATTAGAAGGTGCATCTGTATTTTTCAGGTACATCAACTGCTTGTACCTTCGGCATCACATTTCAGAAATGCCACTAGAGGATGTTACGTGATGATCTAACAGAGGGCGCATTCAGAAATCGAAGTCTTCTGAAGACGCAGCAGTAGTATTTTCTTCACATACACACATTTCATTATGTATATCTGGAGTCAATCTGATTAGCTCATGTTCAACTAATAGCTTTCTTTTTCCCCAATTTACTTCTTGACTTAAGTGAGCATTAATCATAAACTCTTTCATTAGTAACTAATTTGATTCAGGGAAAAAGTTGAAAAGATTTGACATATGCCGTAAAATGTGCACCACTTCTCCTGTGGACTTCAGGCAGGTGTTTTGCACAAGAAGTCTTTTGCATAGCCTTGATTTTTGCTTTTGTTTGTGTCTGTATTTAGCATCCTCGATGTGCGCAGGAAGACAGGCAGAAACTTGCCACTTACTGCTCTTTGGGTGCTTCTGTTCGTACCCTCAATAAGCTGAAGAGTCCGAGGGAATTAGTAATCACGGGAAGCATCTTTGAGGCTGCACTGCCGAAGACAACAGAGTAGTTGCTCCTTCTTTATTGTGGTAGAGCTCGTGTGTGTTGTTATTGGAGGTGAAATACAGGACAAGGCTGAAAAATAATACTTGCAAACCAAATGGGAGCAGCTTTTTAGAATCAGTTGGGGAGAGGGATTGTGAAGTCATAAATTCTAGCTGAATGGTTTGTTTGTTACCTTTTGTCTTCCCTTCATCTCTAAACCAACCTTTTCTGTGCTTGTGGTATCAAGTGATGTTATGTTGATTGTAGAGGCTTTTTTGAACAACTTAAGGTAGATGATAAGGACGCAGTAATTTATAGTGACCCCTGAGAGAACAGAACGTGGCAAACAGCTGAATTGCAGCCCTGGAGTGCAGGAGAGCAGAGTTTGATCTGTTCTTGAACCTGCTTGGACGAATCCCATGGAATAAGCTCCTGGAGAGAAGGGGGATCTAGGAGAGCCGGGGAGGTTGGGGTAGATGATCTCTAGAGCAGCTTTCAGACCTCAGCTGTTGTGGAAGGCTGAGTCTGTCTGTGGCTGATAATAGGCTGTATTGAAAGTGGTGTGTCATCTCATCCAGCGTTTGTTGGTAAGATAGAGCTGTATTTGAGAAGGATTGTACTAAGTCAGGAGAGTGCTGGCCGCGGTTATTGTAAGGCACTTGGAGAGAAAGGCGTTTTATTAAGCAGTATAGTGGTGGTTCGCGAATGAAGCAGAAGCACCAAACAGCAACAGATGTGCAACTTCATTTTAAACCCCTCTTTTTTAAAATTTAGGATAATACAAAGAGCTCTGACAGTATTTCCTGACAATGGACTTTCTTCCAGAGATGGGACAAACTGACTGATGATTGTTGTATGCTTGAATATTGCCGTGCAAATGGGTCTGTTCTCGCTCTTTGTTTTCTTGAGGATTTACTAGAGCGCAGACTAAAAAGTCTGTAATTCTGCCTGTGGTGGATTGAGTGCTCTTTGGATCGTCTTTCTGGTATGTGGAACATAGGGAAGACTGAATTTCGACATGAATGCCTCCAGGTTATCCAGAAAGTTCTACCTCATGGATGCATTGCAGAATGGAAGCAGGAATTCATTAACTGTCTGCTACTTGCCAGTCCTTTCCATGATGCTGCGTGGCAGGGAGGGACTTCTTCCCTCTGCTACTGTGTCTTTTCTTTTGACAATCGTTTCTCTGGTTGTACCATATTCTATTCACTTTGATGAAGTTGTGCCTGGAAGTAGAAAAGCTGATAGTCCGTCTTGTTCTCCAGTACGTGGCAGTTCATTAGTGTGACAGCAAACCAATGGTTTTAGTTTGCAACACGGGGTTTTTTGAGACTGCGGTTCTGCTCTTTATTGCTATGTGGTTTTCTTGAAATTAAAATGTAAGTAAATTGGAGTGTGCCTAGTTTTGTGGTCAAATACTAATTAAAAGGCTGATGAATGTTTTGGTCTTCTGCATTTAATCATCATTCTCTTTCAGGTGTGTATAATGAGTATATTTCCTAAATAATGTTTCTCTTCTGGTAAACTGGTTTTTTCACTTGTTTTTAGTGAAGCGTGACTTCAGTGCTTCATGTTTTGTCTAATGGTTTGAGCATAACATTCTTGATGTCAGTGCAGTTTTGAGGAAAGATTTTGTTGACTTAATGCTGCAGAGGCAGTGGAGGGAGAACAAAGGAAGGAACGTCGTTCTGTCTGCGTGAATTAAGCAGTGCTCTGGTGATGCTGTAAAAGGAAGGTAGGTGTTCACTGAGCAGCAGTTAATATTAGGTCTACTGATTTGCAGGCCATTTTAAGGTAATAGCTTTATTTCTGAAATGTTTAAAATTTGAGGAAATCTGTATATGTGGGCTGTCGTCACAAGGGCTAGAGGTTTGTTCTTAGGTGTAGACGTGCATCTGCTTCTCTTCTCTGCTAGGTGTGGTTGAGAAGGTTCTTACTGGCCATGTTCTGGAACTGCAGACTGCTGGGCTTTTGCCACCCCCTGGCTCAGCAGCTTTTGGGCGAGCATCTTGTCCTGCTGAGCCCTCTGAAGTTGTTGAGCTGTAGGTGTTTGCCAACCTGTGAGTTGGCACTGAGCGCAGCTCAAGGGATGTGCAGGTCTGTGGGTAACCTCTATGTGGAAGAGTTTGGCCATGTGATGTTGGGATCATGAGTTCTTTAAGCCACCCCGAGCTGGGTGAGGGCGTACCCGTTACTCACAGAGAGAGGTGGGGAAGGAATCAGTGACTTGAGGTGCATCTTCACTGTTTCTTTTCATTTATTCCTCACCAGCCCACTTCAGCTGAGGATGCTGCAGAATGAGAGCAGCAGTCGGAGACAGGTGATGAGTGTGAAAGATCGGGAAAGCAGTTTAGCTGGAAAATTGAAGATTGGACTTGTTTACCTTAAAAAAGGAGTTGGATAGGAGGTGACAAGTTGAAAGCGCAGAGCCTAATGAATGAATGGTTTAGAGAAGTTGTTTGGGAGCTGCTGTTTTCCCTGTCTGTGCAATGCAAGAACAAAGGTGTTCAATGAAGCCGAAAGGTGGCAAATTAAAAACTGATAAAAGAAAATACATTTTCAAGCAATGAAAAAAGCAATGGGAAAACTGGCAAGGTCAGGGATTCATCAGAAAGAGACTGGATATTTATATGCTCAATAAAAATATCTGGAGGAGTTGTCAATGGGAGCTTGTTTTTCAAAAGTATTTATTAAATGTCATCTTTTTGGAGTTAGGAAGCCCAAGCTGGAGGTGTGACTGGAATGGTAGTCAAGTACCATAATCTTGTACCTGCCTGATGAGGTCCTAAGCATCTGATTTTGTTCTTCGCCGTATCTGGGTCTTGAGAGGAATGGGATCCCAGGCACAGGGGGCTGTTTCATGATCCTCTCTGCCAGCCTGCACTGATGTTTATGTGGGATTCGAGTGCCAGCAAATGAGAAACCTGTGCTAGAGGAGCTGCAGTCCAGAGCACCAAGGTGGCACATTTTTAACTGCAGGAAACTCGTAAGTGCAGTTCACAAGGTTAAAGAGTAGCTGAGCTCCATGGTGTTTACTTGCTGTCTGAGAGCCAGCCCAGAAGATGGCTCATGATTAAGCTAATGAGACATGTTGTGTAGGTGTCGTCTGAACCATGCTCTGGAGTGAGAGAATAAAGCGATCTTAAGCCATGGAAGTGGATTTTTAACCTTTTTAGTTGGCTTATATACTCAAAGCTGAAAATGAATGAATAATCATTTAATAAGGGTACAAGTTGAAACTTGTGACCCTCCTCACTTGGGTTTTGTGAAATGTGTGATGTGAAATTTGTATTTTGACCACACACAAGTAAAACGTTGAATTTTAGTTCAAAGTAATGACTTGTTACTGCTTTGCTCTAGATAATCGTTGGGTGTTATTAAATAGTCTGTCCCTTAAGTTAGCCCGGTCTTTCTGTTGGGAGCACGGCTCGGGTGAGAAATGTCCCTTCACATTGTTATCATTTAAGAAGAACATGTTTATGTGTTCTTTTGCCTTAGAGGTGGTTTACGTAGTACGGAAGTTGCATGCTGTGCCTCCTGCACTTAACGAAACGCTTTATGGTTTTTGGTCAACACCCCGAGCGTTAGGGCTGGGCAGGCACTGGCTGTGGGATTGCACGCGTGGCTGTTCGGTTTTTTTACCCTCTGGATCAGGGCAGGTCTATGAATACTGCGGCTTCTGGTCAGTTTTCTAGTAGTTATGGGGCAGTAATTGAAGGAGGTTTCCAACAGTTGTTATAGGTAAGTGAAAACGTTTTTAACCCCAATGTAGAGTGGGCAGAAAGGCCTTTTATAGATGCATTCGACCCTGTGGCTTGTCAGTTCGGTCAGAGAGGATGTGAGGATGCACAGTGTAGGTGTCTGCGTTAAGGTGCATGTCACTTCACTCGCTTGTCTGAGACAGTCATACTACTATACTCGGCCAGATTTTCCAGTTTTCTCTGCATGGTATCCTCTTCCTGAGGAGCGTTGCTGGGCATGAGGGTAAGGAGCTGTGTTCCCTCTGCCCGGGAGAATCCTTTAAAGATAATGCAGACATGCAGGGAGACGTGGGGGATAATTCCTGAAACTCTTGTTGAAGTCACTGATGTTTCTATACACTGGAGGCAGTAGAGGGAAAGTTTTATGAATGAAGTAAAATATTGGAAATTATTAATATTTTCTAATAAAGCAGTCAGCTGATGTATATTCTGAAGCCTTAGCTTAAAGTCCTTTTTCTTTGCCCTTTTCAAGAAGCCACAGCTGCCGTATTTCTAGAGCTGTTGACTTAGCATAAAGGGACCAAGAAATTACTTCTCAAGATCAATGGAATGTGCTGTGTTGAGCTGATTGGGTGAGCTTAGACCTCTGATTTTTATTGTCCTCTCAAAATCTGATGCAAGAGATCTGCCTTCCTGCTTCAGTTCTGGTTTAGCCTGAACACCCCAGGAACAAGAGCCCAGACACCGGTATGATTCCTCCTCCTTTATGTTTGCAGAGATAACTGCACTGGCTTAGAGCACAGTTCAGTTTACTTTTCTCCCAAGTTAATGATATTTAAGCGCTTAAAACTGCAGGAAACTGGCTGTTAAAAGATTTAGAGGCCAGTATCTGGGTTACTCAGTACGCAGGAGGAAAAAGAGGGTAAGGAGTGAACATAGAGCTGAATTTCTATGTGCTGTAGACACTGGCAGAATAGAAGAATCTGATGCACTCTCACAAAAACTTTCCTTTCAGGGCTGAATAAGGCTTTTTTTTTTTTTTTTTTTTTAAATAGATGAATAAAATATTAGTTTTCTGTTCCTAGCAAGTAATGATGAAAACATTTCCTTGTCAGTTGTAAGCTTTCCCTCTGCCAGTGACGATAATCTAGTGACTAAGCTGAAGAGGGTATAATATTAATCTTTTTTTTTTTTAAAAAGAAATGACCATTTTCAAATGTGAACTGTGCACACGGTGTCAGATACTGGTGGCAGACTGAGAGTGGCTCTGTGCTGAGGCAGATGAATAAGACAGCTTCTCACTTGTGCAAGGTTGCCACCACTTGAGCAGCAGGGCGAAGAGAAATGGTAGAAAGAAGAGGGTTCTTTTACTGAATGAAGAGATGAGAACTACAGTGCAAAAGAAAAGCAAGCTTGTGCTCGAGAGAGGCACTGGAGAGCGTTCCAGCAGAAGGGAGTTACGTAGAGAAAAATCACAAAATTATTTCACGGCAGCAGGAGGTTAGGAAACGTAACGAAACATGTTAAACTCGCGGTGGAGCAAGAGGACCCCGGGGTATTGTAGTCAGATAACATTTAGTGTGTTGCAGTGTCAGTTGTGTGATTGCTTGTCAGCTGGCATATGTGTGTGCTATAAGTAAAATAAGGCTTTTAGAGACCACGCACAGTTTTCCAGAAGATAGTAAGCAGGGGATTTATCAGAGGCAGATTAAAAGAGTTACAGTGGATTTATGGGCTCTGGTCCATTGCCAGGATATAAAGCAAGCTGAGCCCTCTACAGAGAAACGGGAGAAGTGAGGGACAAGAGCTGGAAAGGAGGAACTGTAAATCTGGAGAAAAATGTATGGAATATGAGAACATGTAAGGTACACAGGTATTCGTAGGTTTGCATTCAGCTACCTGCTGAGTGTCTGCCAAAAGAGCAGTCAGATTGCGCAGTCTCTCCAAAACTTTAGAAATGATGGTAGGGAACCTAAGAGTGTTTCTGGCACCTCAAATTAGCTTGATCATCTTTCTCGGGCTTTTGGCCCTCTTGTGTCCTCTTCTCACCACAGCTTCCTCTGCCACCTGCTTTCTCCAGACTTCCAACCTTGGGTGGAAAGTTGGTGTTCAACCCTAATGATACGGTACCTTTCCTAGCAAGAAAAGGCCTTTATTTGTGAGAGTATCAGAAAAAGTCCTGAAAACTGTGAGTTGTAGAAGGACAGTGGAAGAGACATGGTGTAATTCCTGATTTGCTCTGTGCTTGTGATTTCAGAGTACATCAGTCTTTCTGACCTCTCTCCCAGCTATTCAGGTTAGACACAGATGGAGATACTTGGACTTGTAAAGAATAAATATTTTATTTTTGTTGGAGAAGTCTTGGTTGTAGGGCACAACACATCTGAAGGGCTTCTTTGTAGGTTAAACCCATCTTTAGACTTCTGCAACAGCCTTTTATTGGCTTGAGGGGCAAAAATGCAAGCAAAGGTTTGATATATAGAAAGTCATATTTGAGAGGTAAGGTTGTCTTGAAAAAATGTTCCTAATGTTCTTGTCAGTGCAAAGGTAGTGAAATCTGCTGGATGTTTTCGTGGAGTTAACAGGCTTTTTTGTAAATGCTCTTTTAATTGAAGTCTTGAGTAGAAAGTCAATGGTGTGTGTATACATATGTGTCTGCAGTCAGTTCTGATTTGCAAAGTAATGTGAAAATAGGTCAGCCACGGAGAGAAATGTTGGGAAATGGCTGTAGCTGAGAAGGGAGCTGTGTGGAGGCTTGGGAATAGAGAATTTTGGTTTAGATTAGTACAAAAGTTAAGGGTCGTAAGAGAAAGGGGATCTGTTTGCCTGCTGGGATAGGGGGATTCAAAAAGTTTTGGGAAATGTAGTTTTTGCTGGTTTTGTTTGGCATAGAACTCTTAGTTCTTTGTCAGTTCTGGAAGGCTCGATTAGCTCTTGTTAGCAGCGCTCCAGAGGGGTCAGGAACTTCTGACGAGCTTGGAGTGGGGTGCACGTGTTTCCTGTGAGGAAGACACAGACAGGCAGCTTTGAGAAGGAGTAAATGCCAAGCGATGCTGCAGCCTCCGAATCGTACCTGGTGTGTGTGTTGCTACACAACAGGCAGGGCTCTGTCCTCTGCTTTCATAAATTCCATCACCTTGATACAAAGGCATTTCTCTAAACTACAGAGTTGTTGAATTGTAATCCTCCTCTTTGATAAACGTATCACTGAAGTTGAGATTTATCATGTTTATTGTTTGCCTTTATTCAGCAGGCGAGTTACCTGTCAAAGAGGGAAATTAGACTGGTTTGATATTACTCATATTAAGGCTCAGTTGATTGTTCATTGTCCCTAATTCCTCTCTAGCTGCTTGCAATTTCATTGTTAACTCTTTCTTCCAGTATTTTATGAGATACCAAAATGCTGATTTAGAATTACCAGAGTCTGTATCTTCTCATCCATCCTTTTTTTTTAAAAGGCTGGATTTGTTGCTCTCTCCTATTTTCGGGACCTGTCCTGCCATCTCTGAGTTCATCAAAGATAGTTGCTTGTGAACCAGAGATTACCGTGACTGATTTTTGAAGTATCCTAAGGATATGTTTTGTCAATAGGTTCCCACAGTCTTAATATATTCTGCAGGTATTTCTGACTATATTTTGGCTTATCCTCACACTGTGGATTTTACTAATATTAAACATCTGGACAAGACCCAGTTGCCGTTTCCCTTTTCTAGGTGTGCATTTATATAGCTTAAAGCAAGAGAGCGCAGGGCTCTGTTACAGGGTCATCTTGCTCCTTTATTTGTGTTTTCACAAGGAACAGTTAACTAAATTACACCCGATTGCAAATACCATCGGTTTGATGTCAAAGATCTGTATCTTTCCTCAGTCTTGAAATTTTCTCTTCTTATGACTAATCTGGAGGTAGGAGTTTGGTGAGGAAGAGGAGGGGGAAATCTTGCCACTGATTTCCTATAATGAAGCTGTCTATTAGCATTCTCCTAAAATTATCATTAATTAAGACACTCATCTAACGCTAGGGATAGGAATATTTCTGTACCATCAAAAAACCCCACCGAGTGGGAAATACTGTGACTCCACTTTCCAAAGTCTGTCTCCTGCCAGGCTCTAACCCATGCAGAAGTGAGAGAGCCAGTGAACTGTGCATTTGGGTTGCGGATTAATAGTTGAAGTTCACTCGTGTGGAAATAAAGCAGATTTTACTGTGACTAGAATCTGTCATTAAAAAGCCATTATCAGAACCAACCAGCGCAATTCCTGCTCTTTCAGTGCTAATGACAAAACAATCTGTTCTTTAAAGAACAACAGCCCTGTATTTTCTTTCGGAGAACGGTGCAGGAGAGTTACAAGAACCGAAGCCGGGTGAAGAGAGGCAGTTGAAAGATTTATTGATCAATAAACCAGACAATTACAGCTTGTTTATAAAAGGAAAAAAAAAACCCCAACAAACCCAAACCTCAGGCCTGCAAGCAACAGTGAGACTCTAATAATGATAACTCTGGCATCCAGCTTGAAACGATAAAAGTCGATAGAAAGATATAGGATTTCAATAAAATTATGACACTAGATAAACTTTACCCCAGGAACGAATTTTCCCTGGGTGTGTGACTGACTTCAGCTAGATTTGTAACTTTAATTTCTTTCTTATTGATTTTTTTTCTTTTCTTCAACTAATTAGAAAGTCTGTGGTGAATTGTGCGTATGTATGTTTGAGGAGGGGCTAACAGGCATCAGCAGCAACAGGGCCTGAGTTTATATGTATGAATGTAAGGTCAGGTGGCTTTCTAAATTTTTTTGGCTATACTTTACTCTTCAGTTCCTTCCTGTACGCAGCTGGGAATCGCTGCTGTACTCCTCAGCGTGCAAATATTCGAAGCTGCGAGATGCCCTTGGGGATGCGCAGTAGAACGGCCTCAGTGGGATGTTGGTAGGGATGATGATGATGGTGCTTATGTGAACGATTCTTGGGTCTTTCTCTAAAATTCACCTCAAAGTCCTGGAGGAGCCCAGTTGTATTACTAGTGTTTCTAAACCACTCTGGTCACCCTTTGGGGTGTGATTGTCAGGGAGAGAGTCTGTCCCGTAGCTTCGAGCTGCTTGCCAAGCAGGTTGAATTTTGGCTTTACACAGAGGGAATAGAGTTGCTGGTGAAGAGGACTGGAGAGAAGCTCTATCTTAGGGATGGCCTTTTGCAGAGGTGCTGCCCCGTACTTTCCCGTAGCAGATTTTCATGGGATTAGCTCTAGTCTGTGATTAAGATTATAAAAGTTTTTCTTTTTAGTTACTTATGCAGTAGTAGGAGACGTGTTTGTTTGGTGAATTGGCTGTTGCTGGCAGCAGGAAGGGAAACCATTCAACCTTTGGAAAAATCACTATCCTTCCTCTTTTTCAAACTCGCGTCTCCTCAAACGCAACTGCAAGCTGCAGCACCAGAGTTTGATGTAGGGCATTAATTTCCTAGATTGGTAACGAACATCCAAACCAATTATTCTGCTTTTAGAGTAAGCTGTGTTTCTGTTCTAGCGTCGATTTGAAACTGGTCAAGGTGAAGAACACCTGGAAGCGTGCCACGTAAGGTCCATGGCAAGTTAGCAGAGGTGCCCTGTGCTGGGTGAATTCTGGAAACTCCTGGAGGAACTGCGTTTTAGTAACTCTAATGAATACTCTCCTGATAGAAAACAGGAAAGGAGAGGTGTTGGAAAAAGGTTAGAAAGGGCGTCTAAAAGTCCCTGGGGAGGTTTTTGATGGGGCTTGGGGAATATCGTGTCATGTGGGGTGAGGAGATGTGGCAGCAATTATTAGAATTACATTTTAGAGAATCTTTTTAGACAGAGGACTTCTCAACAAGAACTTCAGTTTCCTGCCAAACTAACAAGATCTTCAGGAGGGAGGGAAAAGCTTTCAGTAAGTGCTCTTGATGGGGAGAAATTTGAAAAATGGAGCTGGGGACTACTTGCTGAAGGCTGAGAATTGATTTCATTACGGTATTAATATTTAGAAATAATTAAAGAGGAGAACTAAACTCCAGGATCAAGTGTTTAATTGAACCGCCCTTTATTTCAGCTGTTCAGCATCTTTTTTTTTCCAATACAACTTGTGCTGTGTTTACCATGTGTGTTTTTTCTTGAGAAGTTTACTCTTCCTTTAAGAGAAAGGCTTTGAAGGGCAAGGTCTGTAGTTGATTTTTAGGGGAAAGAACCTGTGGGGACATCCTGCTCCTGCTCCCATGCAGTTTTCCCATCCTGACATGAAAGCAGAAGTTGTCCTCCTTGGAGCTGAACAGCTCGGGGAACTGCTAGGAACTTGCAGGGAATGACTCCGATGACCGAATATTCAGCAGTTAATTGGAAGCCCAGTGTGATGGGAGGTGCCGGGGTCCTGTTTGCTCTTGAAAGAATGCTAAGGATTTTGGGGCTGCCCTGACATAACGGAGAGAACATTGCAGTGTTAAATTATCACATTGAGGAAGGATGCTTAGTAGAAAATTAGGATAACGGAGCAGTTAGGAGGATGGAGAATGAGAGGGGATGCTGTAATTGCAGATCTAATTGCAACAACATGCAAGGATCAAAGCAGTACCTTCCCTAAATGCTGTCATTACATTCTCTGCTCTAGCCAATGATTCTGCAGTAAATGGGAAATGAAAGTTATCTCCTGAGCAAAAGCAGTTTGCTTTATGGAGAGTGCGCTGGGCAGACTGGGTGATGTGTGTTTTGGAGGGGGAGGGTGGAGTGATCCTGTACTGCTGCTGTTCTGCTAAACAAGTTCGTTACAAGTCAGGTGTGGTGTGGCTGGGTTTGAGTTTTCTTCTTCTGCAATAACATGGAAGTATTTCCTAAGTCTGTCAGATGAATAATTCTTTCTAAACTATGGCAAAACCGTTCTTTCCTTGGAAAAGTATTTCTCTTCACTCAGACCTGAGCAAGGAGCTAGCAAAACCTTCTAGTACTATTTACGTTAAAACCTGTTTTCCTTTATTTCTTTATTATCTCTGTTCTTTCAGCCTCAGGCTATCCTTTGGTCTTGGGGCCCATTTACCTGCTGACCAACCCACCCATCTTGGCTGACCTTTCTGTCTCTGACGTGCTCAGAACACGCACTGTACCTCTGGCAGTGCCCCTAGTCTTATTTTGACACCTTGAATTTGAATGTTCCTTCCCTTCTCCGTGCGCGCACTTGCTATCCATGTTCAGTCTTTGACCTTTACATTTTGGAGGAGGAGGTGACCTTTGTATACAGGCTTGCTTGGCTGGGTGGTTAGTGTCACCTCACACTCTGAAATACAACCTGTCCCATTGGGGTGAGGGGAAAAGACTTTTTCCCTACCCTGGCAATTCCTGAATTCCCCACGAGAGCAGGATCCCCGTGAAGTGCTTCCGCGTGGCCAAGGTGGGTTTGCGAAGTGCTCCAAGTTCAGCGTGGTGGCAGTGGCTTGCTCTGGATGTGAGCTCCACAGCTATAAAGCCGAGTGATCTTCTCATAATAGCTTGGATTTCCGTGGTGGCAGAATTCACACGAGAGAACCGGTTTGTCCAGAACAATTGAGCATTTCCATAACAGAGTGAGGTAACAAACTTCAGAAATAAAAGGAGACAGCACTGGAAGATTTCCTCAGAGTTTTTGCTCTTTGATTTATGCCCAAGGCCTCTGCTGCTTTGACCCTCTTCTATAGCCTCACAAACATCAAGGTTCTTCCGAGCAGTGGAAAGATGAAACACCTCCTCAGCTGGCTAATCCCTCTATGCAGATTGCACTGGAAACAGTCATCTCCTTAAAACACACTGACTTTGAAATCCTTAGCCTTTCGTCCCCATTCTTCTCCATGAGTGCCTTGGAGGTAGGCGTTAGGTGCTCTCTGAAGCTGGGAAAGCGTTAGGAAATCCTTCAACCGGGAGCCCACACAAAAAGTTTTACCTTTAGCTTTCAGCCCAAGCTTTATCCTTGGGAGTGTGAACACTCTCAGGGAGTAGAGAGAGATCCTTCTTTTTGTCTTTCTCTGCAAACGCTTGGTTATAATTGCCAGCAAAGAGTGAAGTGAGCCAAACACACTGTCTGCGAGATATTTACCTCTGAACAAATATTTATTACAAACACTGAGTGTGGCAATGTTTAACGAGTGATATGTCACGTACCAGTTAGAGGATATTTGCTCTCAGCCACTTTGTTCGTTGTCAAATATGTTTCATTTCTGGTGTGACAATTCTGTTCATTCATTGCTGGAGCTCTTTGGCAGGCAACATGTCAAGTACTACACTAAATATTTTGTTGAAGAAAGCCAGTCAGCCATGTTGAATTAGAATAAGTCTCCAGAAAGCAGGCAGGTTCTGTTTTCAGTTGCCATCTGTTTGTTAGAGTGTGTGCATGGTGCTTTCCTGTGGTTTTATATGCACAAGACAGTCTAATTTTTCAGTTTTCAGAGCAGCGACATTTACTTTATTAGAGCTGTGTATTCATCTGTGGCTTGATGCCAGTATGAAGATGATGAGTGTGTATCTATCAGGGTTTCTTTGCTGCGTAAAAGAATAATGGACAAAAACATAGATAATTGTTCAGGGACCCCTCTCCTTGGAGTGAGATCCAGGGCTTTGTCCTTAAAGACGTTTGCTGTTCTTCCTGACAGGAGCGTGATGGGATGCGAGCGATTCTGGAGTCCTACGACAGCGAGCTGACCCCTTCAGAGCACTCGCCCCAGCTGAACCGGCGTATGCGTGAGGCTGAGGAGATGGTCCAGAAGCTGCATGCTCATAACACCGAGCTGGAGGTAATAAAGCAGCATCGCGCTCTAACCCTGGGGGTGAAGTAGTTGAGCCCTTTAAGATTGGATTGCCTAGTGATGGGATCTGCTCTCACAGAAGACAGATTTGCAAAATTCAACCTTCTAAATTCCAGAGTGAGCACGACCCACAAGTTGTTATTCTGCACCTGAAGCTGGCAGAAGCCAAGAATAATCATCTTTGTGTGTGACGAGTTTGCTCTGTGTTAAGCATAGCTGTGCTGCACGGCTGGAGCGAGAGCTGGTCCCTGCGGGGTGAGGGGCTGCGTGCAGGGGAGGTGAAGGGCTGATGAAACGCATCAGGTGTGGTGTCTCTGCAGTCCAGTCTAAGTGAATCCCTGTATCACACGTGGAGCAGGGCTCTTGCGTACGCAGTGTGAGGGAGCGTGGGTTTGTAAGGGCTTTACTCGAGGGGTTGAAGAAGTAAAGGAAGTGTCTGCTGTTCGTTCTTCACTTCTTGGCATTGGGCCCGAAAACCCTGGAGTACCAGTAACTCTATTAAATGCTTTTCACTAGTTTTTTTCCTAAGAAAAAACATTTCCAAAGATAGAAGTATTTCTTGCAGGAATTCTTATATTATTTTTAGTTCTCTTTTTGAGAATTTGTAATCTGAAATGTGACTGTAATGAGGTGAGTGTTAACACGCGTTTACCACATAGTTCCTCTCTTCTCTGTTGTACTTTGTCATAGTGGAATGGGCTTTATGGTCGTGAGTTGAAATATTTGGAATTTGTCTGGGATCTTAAAGCTTGGCAGCTTTATTACGTAGGCTTTACAATAGTCATAAGTATGTGAGTTTTCCTTTCTTCATGCCTGGTTCCACCATCATATAGATTTATAGATGGCATAATTCAAATGGAGTAAAACTCGTAGAAATTGATGCTCCTCAGGTTCACTTTCAAGCTGTAGAATGGATTATCCCAGTGTGCACAAACCTCTTTGTTGCTTCTGCCAGCCTTAAAAATGCTCTTTTCTTGTGTTGGTAGATGGAGACTTAAGTCAGGCTCCAAGGACCATTAAAGCCTTAGCAAGCGAAGCAGCGTAGTGTGGTGTAGATCAGTGCAATGCTGCAGATCCACTTCATACCGTTCTCAGAAAAGGAACGTGCAAAGTTTTGGGCAGAGAAGTTAGCTGGTAACATCAGATGAATGGAGATTTGCCTGAATTTTCAGTCTCAGACTGTTTCTCTGGGCTGTCTTTTGATCACCATATTGCTTCCCACCAGACAGGGCAGGCTGAGACGATGCTGACATAAACTGATAGGTGGATATTTAATCCTTTTCCTTAGTTGTTTCCAGCAGTGGGTCTGGGTTGTCGAAGAGAGAGCTCCTGAATTGTTTCACTGAATAGGTCAGATGTGCATGGTGTCTTCGGGCAATAGCAAATTACCTTTTCTGCTTCAGGTGAAATCATGGAAGAGTGCAGGAACCAGTTGCTACACCTCTTTATTTATAGAAAACAAATTACAAGTTTGCTTTTACGGGTATGGATTAAGGGCTACATGGAAAAATTCAGAAAGGAGCTGTGTTCACTGGAGGTTTGTTTTGTGTGTTGTCAACCTTCAAGCCTTTCAAAGACCTTGCTAGAAGCAGGATTCAAAGACCGCCTGTGAGGTAAAATTTTATGCTTCCCTTGATTGTGTTTGCCTTTCTGCCTGCAGCGTTGACGGCTGAATCCCAACTATTTTGAAATTTTCAGGGAAAAATGTTTTGTTCTAGTAAAAATCTGAAAAGTGGAAAGAGAAATTGAGGTACAAGCAGGACTCCTGGTACCTCATCATCAGAAGCAGCAGCTGTAATCAGCTGCCTGTAGATCAAAGAACTGGTCGATAGCAGCTATTAATAACTTCTAACATAACGCTCTGCACCCTCCCAGCTCTGCTGAGCCTCTGTACAAATTCTAGAAATGTTGACACCTGCATGACTCATCTCACAAACAGAGGAGAAGGCAGGACCGAGGTACCTTGGAGCCTCTGAATTGTGGGAGAAACCATCTCTGATAGGGAGGGCTGGGAAGGGAAGGAAAAGGAACTTCTACCCTAAGTCTAAGCATGTCAGGAGGGTCAGCAGCTCCTGGTGTGGATGGGCTCCGGAGGGCAGCACACAACCAGCTTGTACAGTAGCACAGACCAATGAGAAGAGCCCGTTTGCGAGTATTGTGCACGTGGCAGCAAAACAACACGTGCAACTTCTGATGAGATCTAGGTGAGGTCTGGGGATGCTGTGAGGAGAGAGAGAGATGGATCTGAGCTGAAAAGGCCTGGCTGACACTCTTGCTTTTTGCCAGGCTAAACTGGTTAAAACATGGAAGACAATTACGAACCCTAGTTAAGAGGGGGTGTCCGGGGGGGAACCATGGCAGTGCCCACAGAGGAGTGCTTCTGGCAGCATGTGCTCTGGGAACGTTCTGCGGTTGTTGCAGGAGCAGCCGGTGCGCAGTCCCTGTGTGCTGCATCTCTCCTGGAGAGGCTGTAGGTATCACTGTGGTCCAGGAGCATCCTGTGTTTAAAAGCCTTTAGAGCCTCTAAGACGAATGCATCCTCTTGCATTACAGTTTGTAGCTTCTACCTTTCAGCTTTGTTCACAAATCTTAAAATTCACACTACACACTGTGTTTCTCTTCCCTGACTAATTTTATCAATAGGGTTTTTCCTCCTTTTTTTTTTTTTGCTCTCTAGTACTTTATTTACCAAAATCTCTTTCTGTGCTCCTAGCAGAGAGTCCTTTGATACTTCCCCTCCCCTCCCTCCCCCCCCCATTTCTTCTAGCTGTCCTAATCTGTTTCCAGCAGCCACACCTCTGAATGAGCTGTAGGGAGAAGTGGTGTTCTTAACAGGGATTTTTTCCTCGCTCTGAAAATGGAGATTTTTTTCCATCCATTCCAGCAGCAGCTCTGTGTGAGGCAGGAAGCTCTCTGGTGAAGACAGACTGACAGCGGTAACGCAGTAGAAAAGAGAAGGAAACCGTGTGGAAGATTTTAGGCTGAGGCAACAGCTTTTAACTCATTAGGTCAGTGAGTTCTCTATTAAGTCCTTTGCTTGATGTATAAATGGAGGTGGGAAGCCGTTTTAAAGAACACAGAGAATGAGAGGAGTGTGTAAGCCCTGGAGGTTGTGTGTGAGTAGTTTATTAATGTATGCTGGTAGGATGGAGTTAGGTGGTACACTGAGTAATGCCTGATTCCCTCGTTCCCCAGCCTTCGCTGGGCAGGACAGCTGCTGGGAACACACATTGCCTGGGTGACAGGCCCCTCTCCAGAAACTGAAAAACAGAAGGATGCTTCCACCCTGGGTCACTTCTCTGTGTAAGAACTAGTCCTGTCAGAGCCTGATGGGGCAGAGGACGGGAAGGCAAAGTAAGGCTGATGGGGAACTTTTAAAATCCCCTTCACTGATGATTGATGAGAAAAGTTGGATCTCTAATGCACGCACCTGCAAACATGTAGTCAGCTCTGTGACCAAAGATGATGCTCCATCCTCCCCAGAACGGCCTGCTCCAAGCCCAGCCCTCTCCTCCACAACGTTGGTCTGGCTGGAGAAGTTCGAGAAACCACTTTACAGAGTGTTGAATGCAAAGTTGGGGGGAGATACAAAGAAAAATGCCGTCTGAGCTGCTGGCTGGCAAAGCAATCAGGCTGTGTCAGCCTATTTCATGTGGCTAATGAAGTGTCACTCACCATCTTTTTAGAAATGTTTTGGAACTGAAGAGGGAACAAGTTTGTCCCTGGCCAGCCGGCTATAAATACTTAAAATAAACAGAGTTGTAGGCGTAATTATATCATGGCATGAATTTTTGTTTTGATACTCGTGATGCTAACAGTTTTCTTGCCCTTCTTCGTTAACTTTTGCTGCCTTAGCTCCCATCACTTCTCATTTCAGAGTAAGTACGACAAAAAGAGAAGCTTCTGCGCTTGCAGCAACTACTGTGAAACAAAGCCCTGATGTGGAATTTAGCATTTGAAAAGTTAAATCCAGCTGCACAAAAGAGAAATCATCATAAATATAACTCCATTAATAGCAATTTTATTACAACACACTTGGCTCCATATGAAACTTTAATGAAGAGAGATTTGCAAGGAAGACTCGTGCTGGCACCTTCGGTGGTCTCCAGCATTTTTTACATTGAGAGATTTAACACTGTCTGGGAGCACCATATGTACTCTAATCAGTTAATTACGAGTCTGACGGTTTTAGCGTGTGAAATGCCATATGTTCTGTGTTTTTGTTCCACCACGAGCTTTATGGGTGACCTCAGGACTCATTGACCAAATACTGTCACCTTATCTGCACCTGATACCTACATCTGCAGTTATCAGTGAAAATTGGGCATTGTTGATGCTTGTAGTGTTAGTTGCAAATCTGTTGCCTACAAAGGGAGTTACTTAGCAGTCACCCCGGTGCTTAAAGTGCTTAAATTTTATGTGCAGAAGCAATAAAATGTTTATTTGAGCAGTTCACAGTTCTTCCTTGTTTCTAACCCAGCTTCCCCCATCAGTGGTTTTTAACCGTCTTTTTTTGCTCTCTTCCATCCACACTTTATGTTTATATTGCTTTATCCCTCCTCTGCCGGATTTCCTCTCCCCCCAAAGGCAAATTGCTTCTTTACATAGCAGAAGAGGTTTCTGTGACGACGGGAATTTTACAGAGAAATTGCCTCCCATCTGAGCAAGGTACAGAGGACTTTGGCTTCATGTTCAGATTTCTTCCGCCTGTTTCGTCTACCTCTCTGCTGGCATCCAGCCTTTGTGCACTGTTTTTTCTCGGTGACAACTGTAAGAAGCAGTGAGAAGATTACTCTGCTCCCTTCAGATGTCCGTAAGGAGCAAATCTGAGTCACTGGAGCTTTCCTGCCACTCCAGAATGCCACGTTTCACTTGCCTGGACTTCTGCTGTCATTGTAGCATCTCCTCTGTGCTTCATGTGGGAGAAAACAGTCTCTCTCTGGAGATGATGTGAGTGTGCTCCACGCATCAGCTACCACTGATTGCTCAAGCAGTTACAGGGCTGGGCATCATCTTCTGACAAAGCAAACACCTTGTTCAAGTAGCATTTTGAACCCAAACACTTGGGCATCTCTTGGCAGTCTCGAACCTTCTCAGGAACCATTGTAGTCCTTTGCACTCCTTCTCTAAAGGAGAGGAGGTCAGTCTCTGTGTCCTCCGGCAGTCCTGCAAAATGGATTATCTTGGGTTCTCTCTTCTTTCACACGTTTCATCTTCCTTCAGACCCAGTGACCTTGTCAAATCAGGTAGCCTGTGCTGCGTAGGCATGATGCTCAGAGGACGTGGGAATGCTCCTGTACTTGACCTCTGAAGGATTTCCCTTTGGCCTCTAGGAGAGGCAGTAGCAACAAAAAGATTTCCCTCTCCCTCTCAAACGTGCTCCTGTAAAAATGCTCTTGGTATGAACAAATCCTCCTGTAGCCCCTTTCAGTGATATTGTCGGTAACCGAGCACAAACAAAGCTTGACCCCGGAAATTGGGATGGGCTTCCCACGTACCTGCCTGTAGGAGACAAGAGAAACAGATGAACTGGGTCTAAATTCCTGCAGAAGACTTAAAACTGTGTTCTTTCTTAGAGATGTTGTGGAAGGAGAAGATAACTGATATGCAGTGATGAGTCATATTTACCACAATGGAACAGGGGAGCGCGTTTCACGTGGGGCTGAGAGCTTTAAAATGCTGTACACTGGAGAGCCGGCGTGCCTGTGCCTAGAGATACAGGCTCTGCAATTGGATGTCTTTAGGTGGAGGAGGAAGCAAGAATATGTTCGGAGTGGGAGCAGTGGCCACATCCGCAGCAAATGGCAGCAAAGACCCCACATAAAAGAGCTGCTTTTGTGCAATATGGGGCATGTCCCCTCCTGCTGCGAGTGTGCAGCTGTGGGAGCAGGGGCTGAAATCGGGAAGCAAGTCCCGCAGTGATGACGTCTCTTCCTTCACAGGCAGAAGACAGAAGGGAAAAGTCCATTAAGCATCTTTGGGGAGTGGGGTTAGGAACAGGGAGCTTCCAGCTTTTCAAAGGGAAGGCTTTGAAAAATGTAGAAATACCATCCTGTGTCTTTACGCTGGTCTCCATCACTTGCTGTCACGAGCCAGGCAGTGCAGAGAGAAGGGCTGGGAGTCAGCAGGGAGATTGCTGAGCAGGTTCCGCTAGTGCTCGCACCATTTTCCAACGCCGCTTTCCACAGTCACAGAATTGCCAAGTTTTTTGCAGTGTTAGAGAAACATTCAACAACTAGGACAAAGTGCATTTTGCATTTAATTTGGAGATTTAACCTCTTTGACTCCAGGCTGGAAAGCATGATGACTTTATGTGGCACTGGTCTCATCCATGTGGACTATGCAGCGACAGCCCATGCCACGGCTGTGCCACGTCTCTGGTAGCAGGGCTCGTCTGAGGGGCACTTGAGTGATCCTCGTATGGAGATGATCAGCACTTCCCAACAGCTTCCAAGGTACGTGTCCCTTTCTGGAGCACAGTGATGGGATCTTGTTGGAGTCAATGCCAAGTCCTCCAGTGTACTTCCAGCCCAAAGCTGCCGGACGTGTGTGGTACCTGTTCATGTGGCTCACCACCTGATAAATATTCTGGTGCCTGCCTCATTAGGGACAGGAAAATGGGACAGTCCTGGCCAATTTCTCTCCGAACTGAAAAATGGGTTCGTTTGTTGGATTTCCCAGAGGTGTTCCCAGGCCAGTACATCTCATCTTTTTTGAGCTATATTGGTGATTCAGGCTTCAGTGCTAGCACAGACGAAAGGGGGATGTTAAATATCTCCTCATTATTAGAACTACTACTCAGAAACATTCTTGCCTTGATGAAAGCTTTAACAGTGTGTGGAAACCAAGCAGTTCTGGGGTGAAAGGAGGTAAATACCTTGTGAAAAAAGTAAAAGCTAAGATTGCACATCAGGATAATGTTTTACCTGGAAAGTTTAGCTCTTCCCTAGCTCTGCGTGTATTAATGACATTAAATAGTGCTTGTCTGGGATGTTCTGAACTTGATGAGATTTGTTGATTTTGGTAATGATTGGATTTGAATTCCGTGATTTGTAGTGCTTCATTTCAGAATAATTGCATAATCTCTGCATAATTTAAGGTTTAAAGTATGTATTTGCAAGTGTTTTCGTGTCATCATTCATGATGATGGTCTCCTTTAAGAAAGAGGGATTAATGTTTTTAATTATTATTTTCTATTTAAAAACATGCTGTAAAGATGGCAGAGATTTCCTGCAGGGGTCTCCAGGCAGGCTCCTTACGTGCTCAACACGTTGCTGCCCACTGTGTTTCTGTGGACTCCAGCTACAGAGTTCTGTTGAAATCCTATTACCAAATATATGTAATATACACCTGTATTATATTATAATATATAACTAGATATATAGT
>NW_010388702.1:0-907 GCF_000710305.1 Buceros rhinoceros silvestris | reverse complement strand
CTACTGTTTCCACTGTTTAGGAAGCAAGGAGGACAGTCAGTTTTTCACGCTCCTGCTGTGTACTACTATCCTCACCCCCTGCCTCCCCCTCTTTTTTTCTGTCCTGTTAGAGTTAGTGGTCAAATTCCCCCTAAGGAATCACACTTTGCATCTAATTGAAAAATTGTATCTGTAGGAGCTAATCTTGGGACATTCTGGACATTCACATTTGGGGATATAAACCTACTGGAAAGAATAAGAACTTGGGGTACTTGGTTGTTCACATACAGCGTTTAAGAAACAGATTTTAGATTTTTTTTCATCACCAAGGTACTAACGGGCTCTTTCAGAGATCCTGTGACGTAAGCTAAGACTGTGCCCAGAGCATGGCACAGGCATGCTGCGTGCGCTGTTTTCAGGAGGAGCTTTAGCAGTCACCTGAAGAGAAGAGCACACTGTCCTTGCTCTATGATCCCCGTCTTGTTTCCCTGGCTGAGCCCCGATAGAGCACCCGCGCACGGATGGAGCACAGGTGAGAGCTGTGGATCCAGGCAGAGGCAAGCAGCAGCATCAGTGGTGATCTTTAACTTAGTGCTGACTTTGTGAAATGCTGTCATAGAAATGCAGAAGCAATTTAGGCACAGAGGCTGCTTGCAACTTGAATACTTTTCTTAATTAAAAGGCCAGGCTTTCTAAGCCACTAGTCTCAGAGGTCAGTGAAGAATTCCCTTAGCAAATACCAAGGATCACCATAACCTTAGTGCTCATGGTTACTGCACTGAGCCAAAACGAAGGACCAGCCCCAGCCACGTCATTCCCATCTACAAGCTTGTCCCTCTTGTGTTAACCTCCTTTCCTGCATGGATTAGGTTTGAGAGGCTGGTGAGCAACGGTGCTCACAGAAGCACTGACCAACTGGCACTGCAGC
>NW_010388701.1:0-14821 GCF_000710305.1 Buceros rhinoceros silvestris | reverse complement strand
CCCCTCCACCCCCCTCACCACTGCCCGCCGCCCAGGCACACAGTCTTGTTGGATTTGTTAGTATCGGGGGGTTGAACTCCACTTTGAGGTAACTTGACCATTACAGGTTGACCAGAATGCAATTGTATGAGGAATTTGCCATTTCTGTATGGCTCTTTGGAAATCAGATCTCTGGTAGGGCAGAATGCTTTTACCTTTGTGTACTCATCTCTTATTAGCTGTGTATACTCCCTCAGACAGTCTCAGGTCCCAATGTGACGAATGGACCTTTTCAAATCTTTTAATTAATCCATTAATCCCTTCCACTATCCCATTTGCCTGAGGGTAGTAATAAGGAGCATGGAAGACCCAGTCAATACCTTCCCCCCTTGCCCAATCTCAGATGATGGATGCTGTGAAGTGCGAACCAATATCACTCTGGATAGTGGAAGGTACTAAACTGTTCTTTCAACACTTGAATAGTATATTCCCCAGATGCCGCTGAGGTGGTGGTGGTATGATTTAATGAGGACACTACCTCTACGCCTACTAGAATATACCTACGTGGGTTGGACATTCTAAGTGGCCCAATATAATCAATTTGCCAAGTTTGACAAAGTGTTTTTCCTGTCCGAATATATAAAGGTGGGTCTTGATTTGGGTGATACATTTTTAATTGTAGGTGACACTCTGGACAAGAAGTTACTGTCCGTTCACAGCCAACCAATGTAGTGGGTCACCCTCTGGCTTGACATTCCCTGTACGGATCAGCTTTTCCAGTGTGGCCACATCTGTCATGTAGCCACTCTCTCAATCTTTCCCACTCCTGTGCATCCGTGCTTTTGTCCACTTCTAATGTGTGTATGCGGGTAAGGTAATCAACCCTGTTACTGCAGAGAGCATCCTCAGTTAGAACTTTACTGCGTGCCTTTGCTCATCCTATGTGTAGTGTCTTTTCCTTTCCTTCTTCTAAAAATTGTTTTCAGTCCTCTGCTCTCCATGCCAGAACTCAACTGACTTGCCAGTCGTTAGCTTCCCAATGTTCTGTCTACTCTGTTGCTCCTTTAAACACTGCAAAAGAGTCAGTGTATATAATTTGAGCTCTGAATTTCACAGCTAACAAAACAGCTCACAGTTCTGTTTGAGCACTGCCTTCTCCTTTCTCAATCTCAGTTCTTCCTGTCTTTATCTCCAGAGCCACAGCTGTGCACTGCCATAATTTGTTTTTCATGTCCCACAGAGGCATCAGTAAACCACAATCCTGTCAGATCTGACTCAGCTGTAAATGAGGGTGCTTCTAAAATAGGTGATGGTTTATTAGGTTTGACTAACATAGAAGGGTCTGCATTACATTCTTCCGTAATTTAGACATTTTTACTGGCCCTTCAGTAATAGCAGCTAACTGAACAATAATGTCCAAGTAGGGGTACTATTATGGTTACAACAACTAACAGGGCACCCTGTGGACGTCTGAGGGCAGAATAAGCGTTTCCTTCTGTCTAAGTGCAATTCACAATAATGGATTAAGGGGAGAAAAGGAGAGGAGCCGTTACCTTCGTTCATATACATACCAACCCTAGGCTAGCGATGGATGTCCAAACCAACAGCGTCCCCACATGGATTGTTTTAGAGGTGAGGAGTCGGGAATTAACCGACCCTTGTGGGCATCCCCACGGAGGCAACATGGTCCTCGTCATGCCATGCAGCTACCTCCCCTCTGTGCTCAAACAGCACTACCCTTATAGTAGAGGTTGAAGCCGCCCCTCATGTAACGTACGGCCAGTACGTATGTGTGGACAGCCCAAAGTCCACCTTCCAATTAACTTCACACATGCCAAATTTCACTACTGGGGTTGCTATTTGGTGGTCTTTTGTCTTCATCTTTACTCTTCTTCCTCGATAAGAGTTTTGAGAACGTGGGGAAACTCACTGATGTGGCACCTCCTTTCTTTTTCCCATCCCTTGGCCTCTGATCACAAGGCCCGTGATCATGACCATCATGGGAGAGTCTCCCACTATCCCACTATCACCTCTCCTGAAAAAGCTCGCTATCTCCTGTTTTTTGCAAAGCTTCCAAAACTCCCACTGCCCGGTGGTTTCTTGCAAAGATCCGTGTTCCATCTTTGGACCAAACTGTTTAAAGGGGCCGTCTGACAC
Organism: Buceros rhinoceros silvestris; assembly: GCF_000710305.1. NCBI lineage: Eukaryota > Metazoa > Chordata > Aves > Bucerotiformes > Bucerotidae > Buceros > Buceros rhinoceros. The sequence goes on along the minus strand of NW_010388701.1, from coordinate 12,685 downwards.
ACTGGCCAATTTATGCTCATCCCTTAAGCGACAGACCTTCTGGACTCATACAAAATCTGTGCGCCCTTAAGAGAACAAACTCATTGCTACCTTTAGAGTAGAAAATGAAATATGTGCATAATACAGCAAGACAAAATTAATGGCAAACAATGTATATTTTCAGCCTCGAAATGAATTGCAATAAAATAAAACCGTAATTTCTGTATAGATACACTGCATGCTCATTATTCTTGGCTAATATTAAGTTTGTTTTGTTTTGGATTTGCTCTATAGATACATTTAGAAGAACAAACCTTTGCAACGTCATGACCTATGATCTGTAATAGTGGCATTAATATGGGCCAAAATCTCTCTAAAATGAAGGAGAAATAATGAAGATTGATTTTAAAATGGAAGAGAGCTCCCTGTGCAAATACAACAGAAGCAATACAGTGTGACTGATTATTTGGAATTAATCAATAGTGTCTGGCTATCTACAGAGACCTTTTTTTGTCAATTTTTATACTGACAGCTAAAATCACATTACGTTCTTAAAAATATTGACTATATATTATGTGCTGTTAGTCTCTTTTCAATCACAAGAGTGAAAAGGGGTGGGGTAGAATATTTTGGACAGAAGTAAGAATTAGATAGTGCTTATAAAGAAAAAAATGAAATAAATGCTGAATCACAATATTTTAGAGCAATTCTGGAGATGAGGAAAAGTGGCATTTTGGACCGATATTTTTGACTAATGACTTTGTAAAATATACTCTATTTGAAGCCAACTGATTTACCTAATGCTATTTCTTAAAATGAAAAACAAGTTATATACTAGGAAGTCCAGAGAATAGCTTTCCCAGTCACAGATTAGTATTTCGATTCATTTCACATTTTACGGACACCCCTGCCATCTTCTTTATATACATATCTGTCTCTCCGAGTCTTTTCTTCTTGTACTCCAGCTCTGTGGTGGACTGGTAATTACATTTCTATCCTTTCGCTACTCAGTAGTCTCACAAACGGATCTTTTACAGGGTCAGGTAAACTGAGGCAAGTACTGCGAATCTAAGGTCTCCAACTTGACTATAATTGATTTTTAATGACACTTAACCAAACAAAGTATCTTGGTTATATTCCCTTGCAAAGGAAGTATATTAGGGCAGAATTTCCACGGGAACTGACATAAGTACCATGTTTGGGTTGAGAAGGCTGCAGGTAGAGGATGCTTGATGAGGATGTTGAGCTGCATAGAGGTGATCTACCACAGTCCTGTGGTCACACAGTGTGATGTGAAGCAGCTACGACGTCAGCTACTACCGACACAGAAGAATGGATAAAATACGATCTTTTCTCTAATAACTAAGGGTTTACTTATTCACTCAAGTAATCACAATGATTGTCAATTATTTATTATATATTACATACTTCATTATGTGTATTAACCTGAATAATTTTAATGTTTAAACTTAGAAATGTCCGCTTTTCTGAAGCATTTATTTTGTATTTTTACTGTGATGGAGAAACGTGATTTGAAATCAATAATTTTAGAGGGCTTAGAGCAGAAGGTGGTGAAGTTGGTTGATGTCTCCAAGTTCAGAAAATATCCTGAATGGATCTTCAACTTGTTTTATTCTGACAAATGCATTTACAGTGATACAGAATATATTTTCAAATATCACTGTATTTTAGAAGTGGATTAAGATGTTCTAAGTTTGATTCCCTTCATGTACTGATTCTATAATTGTCACCTCTTTCTGTTTACAGTGTGCTAAGTAAAGATTTCTTTGCCTTGTCTCTCAAGCTTAAGAACAACACTTCAGACCTACTACACTTATTTTGCACATATAAAGCTTTGCTAAACAGTAAAACGTAATTGTTGACATTCACAGATGAAATGATGCGGAATGCTTGTGAAAACACTGAGTGAAAGTGTTAAATGACAGCCAGGAGGGTGGTTGTGCGGTGATTTGCTTGCTCCCCTCCTCCCCACTTCAATTTTTGTTACTAATTGTTTGTAAATTGTCCATTAAACTGCCCAAATATGTTAGAGTATATGTCGTCCTTCTACTGGTGAGCACAGAAACAACACACGGTTCCACAGCTAATCACATTTATTTGCATATAAATCTATTTAATCAGTCCATTAAGAATTATGCAGGCTTTTTGGTACTTCTCTGCCAGGTGTAAATACTTAAAATTCAAACAGCGCTGGGAGCCAGAAACGTGCTGCTCAGCTCAAAATGCAAACTGCTAACTTCAGGGTTGGAGCTGAAACTCTAACAGATGCATTCATTAATCTGCTGAAATACTTTGCTGTGTTCGATTTTTTTTCTTCCTTATGCCGTACAAGAAGTAAACATCCCCCAGGGTCTGTATATCAAATTTAAAAAAGACTCAAACACAGTCAGGATGCCTGCCCTAATATTGAATACTTCTAGATGAAATCACCAGTTGCAAAATTAGCTACCACATGTTAGTCTTCCTGACAAAGATGGAAATAGTCAGCACCTCGGCCCACCCCTGTGAGAGTATTCCTACTATCCTATTCATAAAATGGCCAAAGGAAAACATACTTTCTTGGAAAAAAAAGCAAAATTGTACCAATATCACAGCTGGACTGGGCTAGGGGCCTGACTTTGTAATTCACTGAATCAAATACTCAAGGAAGAACATAATTTTTTTTTTAGAATGTGACTATCACTGAGCCTTTCTTTTATTTCTAGCAGTCATGGAGCATCTGCTAGAGGTTACTCCAAGATTATGTTGTCACTGGAATTATTACCAGAACATATCTTTTTTTCTCTGTAACACTATAAACTCTGGGAGTTAATGATTTCCATTTATTTTGTGCAGTCTTCAAAATTTATCTCACTTTTCCTTTTTTGGTGGGTTTATGAGACCACGATATAGCAATAGTTCATTTGCTGGTTTTATTCTGCCAATGCCATAGTGCAGCTTTGACTGGTGTCTAGAAATCTGTCTTTAAGAGCAGCGTTTTGTCATGCAGCAGTACCTTTTCCTATCTATATGTCTGCACATTCACACCAACTGCCCAGTAACTGCAAACATCTGTAACTATTTCATGATATTTTTTAAGGATTTTGTCAACAGCACATTCCACCCTGCTTTCTTGTCTGGTCAGTTATTAAAGACTATTATTAGTCAGTTATTAGTCAGTTATTCAGGAGACTTGATCTCAGTTCTGCTCTGTACTGGTAAGATTCGGTTTCACAGAATGAGCAGCACTGTTGTAATCAGTCTGGACAGCGTGAGGAGGACAAGGCGTGCGCTCCTCTCCACTTATTCAACAGGATCCTGTTAAGGAAAAAGAAAATGTTGTCAGCACCACATTTGTGAGTCAATAAAATGATATTCCGGGACTATTAGAAGAGAAGGTAATTGATTAAATGCATACTAGAGTATGCAGGTGTGCTTTTCATTTGATGCGTCATTAAATTAAATTAAGAGGAAGGAAGATCAAGACAAACAAAAGGAGGTTGCTTATGATATAGAATAAAAATAAGTTGTGGAGCTTCTTGCTGCAGGGTGTATAAATCAAAAGTAAATCTACAAGTTCATAGGAGAAAAATCAATTAAATAAAGTTTGCAATTATGGAATCTTGGGAAGTCCCTGAGTCAGTTACTAGTACAAACAGGAATAGTGTTTAAGGTAAAGTTTCATCATGTCATTCTACTTTTGTGCTGTTCCCTAGAGAAGTGATTCCTGACATCCTTTGGAGGGCATGTATTGGATGACAGATCTTTGGTCTGACCTAATACAGCTGTTTTTTCAGTCTTAAGATCTTAGAAGACCTGAAAAAACCCTTGCTCAAATCAAGAAAATACTTTAATTAATTAATTTAGATAACATAACTAAATAATATACAGTAAAATTTTACCGTTATAGACTTTCTCTTTAAGAATAAAAACAAACGTTTTAAGAAAAACTTTGGAAAAAAATTCTTATTCAAGGATTTGAAAATTAAGTATGTGTGCTTACTAGAATTAGTATCTCCAAGTCAAATGAAATTGTATTTAGTTTGTGAATACATTTTGTGTAGAGAGATTTGCATACAATTCAGATACTGAATAGAAATCTAGTTATTTGCTGTTTCAATGGAATATGTGTGGGAGAACTTTCTCTTTTTCGTGTGTTCAATCTCCCACCCATTTCCTGAGAAACAGTTACTGCTCAGTAACATTTAAGAGGTACATATGAAAAAAAAAATCCCAGTTAAATTATTCTGTAAAAGAAAGAGAACCAAGTGTCTTTGGGGGTTTTTTGTTCTGTTTTGTTTTATTATTTTTATTGAAATTATCAGATATTAATTCACAAAAAGTTTAATAAAGGAATGTAAGATCTTCCATCTTCAACCGAGCAGTGAAAAAGTGAACATGGAAACTGTCAAGTGTAGTAAGCCAACAGCACTGTGCTTTTCCTATAGACAAAAAGAATCTCCATGCAGCTGTTTCACGATATATTTCATGTTATCTCAGAAACAACCTTATATTACTATTTCCTGTGTGGCTCAAGAAGTAAATGCATTTTTTCCATGGTTGCTCAGTATCCTGGAGGCTCATACCAGAACTGATCATGCACTTTCCCTGTTGGCAGATTGTAGTGCCTCTGTTAGGGCAAAAAGATCAGTGTTGGGGGTCCTAAACTGAGCAGGCAGCTTGGGCAGTATTTTGGAGCATGATAGCACATATTAAAGGTTACGTCTCACACAGGTGGAGAAAGGGACCTTGTGAAACCCTCCTTTCCCTGTAGATTTGTTAGAAAGCCTGAGGATGTGGAAGGAACCTGTCTTCTTCACTCTTGGGCTTGGAATACACCATGGCTATTCAAAGCTGTGGAAGGCCATATCAGGATACACCGGAGTCTAGGCAGTTGTTGTCAGCAGGGCAGTAATTATTTATTTCAGACAGGGACTCTACATTTAGCCATATTCTGGAATTTTTTGTGTCTTTATTCACATCAGTAGTATCTCCCATTTCTGGAATAAACTTGTTTCAGTTTTGCATCAAAATGACATGAAACTAGAGAGAGGCTGTTTTCAGCTGACAGGCTTGAAAAGCCACAGCACTTTAAAATAAGTGGTATTTGGAAGCCAGCACCTGGTGTAAGCTCCTTACCAGTCTATTAAATTTTTATGTTACTCAAGCACAGTCATAACCCGGGTCGGGTGTGAGTCTTAGTGACACTGGGTATACTACTTAATCCCTTCATCATGACATTATTACGTATTATTGCAAATACTTACTATATGCAAACTGAAATGAAAATGCTGAAACTGTTCTTTCACACATCTGGATGTTTCGACGGTGTTACTTAGGGGTGGTCTATTCTGCATAGGAGTTGAGAAAAGCTTCTCTCTCTGGCTGAAAGAGAGTGTTTTCTTTTGCCTTGTGATCTTTTAAGTGTCTTTCAGCAGCACAATCAAGGCAGTTACCCATTAAAATGTTGTCAGGTACAATAATTGAAAGTGTTCTTTTAAACCAACTGAGGAGACTTTTAGCTTTTGACTAAGACTCACCTCATCTGTCTTCATACAGCACATGACACCTGAAAAAGGTGCTAATTGTAGACTTCCTACTGGTTTGTTCAAACTAGTTTCTGGCATACTTAATTCTTTAGGGGTTATTTTGACAGCAGGTTGTATGAAGTTTACACTGTGGTTTCTTCTCTGTTGTGCGGCTTCCCCACCGATCTAACCACTTACCTCATGTCTGGCTGCCAATGCCATCAAATGCCCGTTGCCAGTGAAACAGTTGCCAGGAGCCAGTGAATTCTCAGGCCTGTGTGAAAGAACAGTGGGAATTTTACACAATATCCAGTGGGAGTGCAATATGAAAGGAAAATTACTCCTTCAGAGAGGGTTCTGCTGTTCCCAGAATAGAACAAAAGCACTATTAGCTGCTACCCAGTCAGACATCACAGCTTTATAGAGAGTAGAATCTCTAGGAGGCTTTTTCTGTAGGCTCAGTGGGCAACCCCTAAACCAAACAAAAACTTTATGGAGATGTCAAGACGTACATATGTATACCCAGAATTAATCCATTCCTTCTTTCCTGCCTTCTAAATGTTAAGAACTGTGTCTGCATGTATGAAGTATTTCCCTTGGTGTTTCTGAAATGACTGCAATCTGAGACACCATAAAATGTAAAAGTTAAAACCAGTGACTATCCTCAAATGCTGTGACAAATATGGATATATTCTATATTGGCATCCTTTCTGGAGGCAAAACAAAGCCCTAAAGAATGTGATTTTTTCCCCCCCATATTTTCTCAAGCAGGAGTCACTGTAATTTAATCTTGCTTGGGGCACTGACTTAGCTGTGTCCTTCCTCAGATGCTAGCTATCAATAAAAATACTTTCTCTAGAGCTACTATGCTACCTTCAGCCATAGCAATGCCTTTGCTATATCTTCTCAAGCTCTGTTGATTTCCAGTGATGTCTTTCTTTGGCAGTGTTTTATGTCAGGATCATGAGGAATGGGACTGAGAATTCTGACAGAGCTGAGTGTCATACCTTAGTTGTTCAGACACTGTGCTGAGGGCATTGGGGCTGTGCACAAATGGGTCAGGAGAGTAACTTCTGTCCTCATAACTTGGTGAAGAAACTGAAACAACAAAACCTAATAATAAACGATCAACAGGAAAACAGACAACTGGACTGAAAAAGCCATTTGCTGCACTATTGCTCAAGGGTTACGGAAAAAGAATAGAACTGCGAAAAAAGGCTCTGGATTTATCATAGCTATTTAATTATATTTCTGTATGCCACAAGTTGTTAAATCCCTTTCTTTAAATAAGACTAGTGAAAGGCACTGTAATAAGTGTACTTAACTCTACAGATATCTGCATGCATGACAATCCTTTGTCTAGCAATCAGAGGGAAAATCTGCTTTGGAGACATATTTTTTTGTTGGACTTAGGTCAGGAGAAGCAAGCCTGTATTATTAAAGCAGCTTCATACACATTCTCAGAACAGAGCATGAATAATAGAGAATACAGGAGTTAAAGCAGTGGAAGAGCAGGCCAGAAACCGCAGATTCAGGCCAGGTACTGCATACAGCAATCACTCTGTGGTGTGTGCTCATTTTGTCAAGAGAAGAGGGTATTGAAGAGGCTATTACAGTCCTTCTCCAAAGCATTCCCTCACCTGGCCATGGATTTGATGAGAAGATAAACACTTCTCACTACCCTCTTCTGTCAACAGGACCCAAGGATTCAATTCCTGAGAGTCATATAAGCTATGTCCTCCCTAATCCTTTTCATGTTTGTTAATAGTGATAAATATTACAGGTTGCTGTGGCTATCCAAGGCCACAGAGATCATTGGTTCTGCCAGATGGTTAAATACAGGACTTGTTAATGCTGACCTCAGCCAGCATGTTATTTGCTTGTAGCTGGAAAAAAACAGAGTTTAGTTTGAAGCAAGCACTCCTGCTTCCAGAGTGGCAGGCCAGGGTTTCCCATATCAAACCTACAGCCATATTCAATGTGTGCATAGAGTTTCACATGATCAAAACACTAGTGAATTGCTTCTAATTAAATAGGAACAATGTAGGAAATGGCTGCATAAATATTGGAGTATAACTATGACATACCTAAACATAAAAATTGACCAAAGTAAAAGATTGTTTCAGTGCAATCTACATTATTTTATACAGGTATAAACAAAGATCCGTAATATTCAAATATATGGTCAATATTTACTGAAGAAACAAAAAAAGAAGAAAATGAGCTTTTTTTTTTTTTTTTTTGCTTTGATGTTACTGAATGTAAAATACCTTCAAACATCAGTTCTGCAGTCCTTGCTAGAATTCGACGTATCTGGAGTTTGGACCAATTTGTGTACTGTTGTGTAAGAACATGCAAAGAATAAGTCGGAACAGCAGTACGTAATGGACTTGTGAAATAACATTGATAAACCAAAAAATTTGAGGATCAACATCATGAAAGAGCCATGTACGACACTATAGGGCTGGTGGAGTAACATCTTTGTTTATTATGCTGGCAGAGAGACATCAATATGGCAGAGTACAGCTAAAATACTCCCCTAAGTATCAAAACAATATATGGTCAAAAGGGCACGAGGAGAGGTGAGCGGAGGTATAAACAGGCCTTCTCATTGACAAAACTGCTCTCTACTGTGTAGTCGTTTGTGGTGGATGGATCACAAATTCTCCTTCCCTGAAGGATAACGAATCTGTCACAGCATGTGTTGAACTTCTTTGCTAGTAGGAACAAACCAGATCTCTTTCTTCATACCTAAACTCTGTCTTAGAATGAGATAAAAAGAAATGTTTCTCTTTTGCTAGGAATAGTTTTTTCAAAACAATTTTGTCCTAATTCTGAACACCAGAATGTTTCTGTATGTTTCTTCTAATTTAATGTATGCTACTTTTTCAAAGAAGATTAATTTTTGTCTTGTACATTGTAGTATTCATGCATATCTCTTATACTAATGTAGAGATTTAGTCTTCTTTTATGTAGACCCTGAATGTGTACTTCTGCAAATATTTTGTTCAATCTATGTTTTTCTGAAATAGAACCTCCTCTATTAGCGAAGTAACTCAGTGATATATTTGAGTGCAAGTTATCCACAAGAATCATGTATTAATAATTCTTGTAAATGACAGAAATGTTGAAATGGTATGCAACTTTAAAGATACTTCACTAACAGTATATGTCAGATTTTCAAATAGAAACCTTCATACATCAGAACACCACTTATCTGGAGGGCAGTTCACACATCCCATATGTAAAATCATTGTTCATATTACTATAGATACAGGTCTGCAGCTAGCAAGTTGTTTATGTTTATTGTATCTGCCTATTTTGTGGAGGAACCCTGTCCTTTCCTGAGGGTCTTGCAGCAGATGTCAATTAAACTTCGAAAAGTACACTAAGAATAGTACAGTACAGTAATAATAGCTTAAGCATGTTGTCACATGTAAGCTTTTCTACTCATCGCAGCATGGCAAAAACATACATTGGGAGAGGAAATGTATTTGACCATTCAATGTTCTAGCTTATTTTGCTATGAAAAAAACTGAGTATGGGATATTTCTCCCCTCAATCTATAAATCTGTGTATGTATAGTTTATGCAGCTGTACTTTTCCATTAAATAAGATGTTTGGTCTTCAGACATTTAGTTTAAATTGCATATTTAATCACTCACAACTCAACAGGAATCAGAAAAAAGGCAGAGATTTAACACTGAAGTCAAGGAGATATCGAACACTTGCAAGTATGAAAGCCAGTCAAGTACAAACTCCAGATGACTATGAATTGGGTCATCTCTACTGATCATAATGAAACATTGCTGTTAAAGAAGAGGAGCATCAGATTATTCTTGCAACTTTGATTTTGATGGCTTTTTAAAGCACCGTTTTGAGATATGGTTAGCTTGAAATGTCTTTTTGAGAAAAAAAGGTAATCAGCGTAGTAAAAGTCTTACAGAGGCTTACGCTTCTTTTGTTGAGACTGAGGAAATCAATATTTAGCTATTTTATAAGTTGGCCCATCAAAATAACGAAGTATTGGTTTGAAAATTTGAAGTAGATCTGAAAGATAAAGAACAGTGTTTTAATTACTCAATAATTCTCTCAAAGAAATAGTGGCAATAGAAACAATCGTTTGTACATGTCAATTCCCTTGAATGACCCTTGTGCTGTTTTCAACTCCTCACTTTCTTTTCAGAGTTGTGATATATGGTGTCCTCATTTATTTTTAGTTTTTCCCAAGCATTTTCTAGTGCTTAGAGTATTGACAAAACATCACAATTCTGACCAGTTTGGCTGCACTCTCTAATCTCAGCTCAGACCAGGTGGCGAGCCTCAGCTGCTGTGCGAAACAGGTAAAAGAAAAAAAAAACAAACTAGAAATCTACAAACACTTAAAATATTGTTGGCAGTTTCATCAAAGATTCTTTCCAGAAAACAGGTGTTCCTTTTTTTTTTCTTAAAAATGCTTATGAAACTGCATATCATTTAGAGCTAGAGGGATTTGATTGCTGAATGATCAACGTTACTCTCTTTTCAGTCTCCATGGGTTTTTCTAGGTTTTACTATATCCACTGCAGCATTTCTCCAACAAGTAAACCGTACCATACATACCTTCTTGTAACTTGCAGAGCTAAAAGGGAGGTTGCAGGGAGAACTGGGGTTTGATTTTATAAATAAATTAACAAATTAAATATACATGTCCTGTTGTGCTTGGATACTCTATGGTGCATGCAGGACTGGAACAAATGCAAGGCATGAGCAAGATGAACGGTTACCCAGAGCAGCACATACAGGTTTAAGAGGTTTCTAGGTGGAACAGGGGTGTTCGGTGAGTGATGTATTTACCCTTGGTACTTAGCTGTGTTGTTTGGAGGAAGGCAGATTTATTTTTTCCAGTCAGTGTTCATGATATTAAGTTGCTATATTTTTTGTTCTTTGGTGATTTGAAAAAGAAATTAAAACCTTAATTGCTCTGGTACTAGCTGGATGGCTGAAGGAGGTATGGGAGTAAACACAGAGGAGTTGGAAACATGCACAGAGAGCTGCAGTTGGATTTTTTCACCCCTTCTAGCCATTACACAATGGGCACTGCCTCTGAACCTTCTGTTTTGTTCCCCTTTCTGCATGTTCTTGGTTTTGCTCTCTAGTTGCTCCCCTTCCTTCTGCTCCTTCCACAAAGCTTCAGAACCTAGCAGGCAAATAAAAACTTCAGAACCTAGTAGGCAAATAAAAAATTCCCAATGAACTATCACAGAAAAAATACTTTTTTTTTTGTACCTTTAGGATTTTAATCCTGTAACCTTTGAAACTATAGAGCTAGAAAAAGTTGACTGTAAGCAGTCAGCTAGGTTATACTCCATATTTGTCTTTTTTTCCCCTTTGTGCCAGAAAGGGGTGTTACCTCTAAACACACCTTCATGTAAGAAAGCTGGTTCATTTAATGGAGGCCCCTCATGAAAATTTGTATCGTGTTTGGGAGCACGGGATGAGAAACGTGCCAATATATATTAATAGTTCCAAAGCAGAAGCTTTGTCCAGAAGCTGAAGTGAAGCAGAAGGTTCGGGGTTAACCCTGAGGTTAACAGGAGATGGAATATGCTACAGTTTCAACAGGCGCCTTAAAAGAGGAAGTGAAATCTCCTTAGCAAAACCGTGTTACAAAATAAATCACTGAAGTTTGAAAATAGCATAGTACTGGTTTTCTGTCTAAACTCTCTTTAAGGTTCTTCATTATCAGTCTTCAAAGGTGACTGAAGGGTTAAGAATTCAGTTAAGGAAAACAGAATTTTCAGTAAATTTAATGTTGTAGTAGAGTAACTGCACCTGCTTTTTGGGACTGAAGCAACACTATGCAGTCTGAAAGCAAATAATTTTGAGTTAGTTAAAAAACAAACACACAAACAACAAAAAAGATCTTAGTCCTCTTCCATGGAAAGACTGCTAACTGATAACAGTTGGATCAATCCTTCCTTTGTGAATAGGGATAAATGAGCATGTGGTATGTTCCTTGCTGAATGTAAATTCTAGATAAAACTATGTTCCTTAGAAACATATCAAACTCTTCTCTAAAAACACGGGAATGCCAATCCATGTGTGTTTGGATAAGACCTTCATTAGCTTCCTAATGGTTTTCATTTTGCAACTGTAATCATAATTCAGTAAAATGATACTTAAACCAACCTGAATAGTGAAGCCACATACCAAATAAAATTGCTATTCTACAGCTGGCAGGGTGTGTGACTTATATGATTGCTGATCTCAAAAGACAGTGTCACGCTGGTTAAAGATCATAAAGCTAGTTCAGCTTTGGCCAATGTGCGCATGAACAAGCCAGGGGCATATACATCTGGTTAGGCAATTCTGTCACAAGAACCAGCAGTCTTAGGCAGTGGAAGTCATACAAAATTCATACACAGAACTGCTTGCATGGCTATTCTTATTCAGCAACTTCCACATAACACAGCAACATACCAACCTACCCTAAAGTAACAGAACGGAACCGAACGGAACGGAACATCGTAACATAACATAGCCTTGAATACACACTCCAGATGTTATTGAAACCATTCTTTGCTTTTGTTTGTAAGTAAGTGGGGAAACATCATGTTGCTCTTCTATAATCACTACTGCAATCATTGCACAGGGTTTTTGTAATAGCACTATGGAAAGAAGATCAGCTACCTCCATTTTATGTGAATATAATGAAACAGAGTGAACAGACCAAGTCTAAAATGAACTAACACACTCACGATGAATACACTTTTGATGCAGAAGGATCTGAAAGTGAATGTAGCCTTTAGGAACTACATAAAATATTTATAGTATCTTGTTCTTTATTTATCAATGCCATCAGCAACAAAACACTGCTTCATTTTACAGAAGCTCCATTTATATAGCACTGCATAAGAGAAGCAAGCAAAAATAAATGGACAGAGAAATAGCCCTTCCTTCTTAAACGGAATTTAAATTAAAAAGCAGTCAAATACAGAGCTGAAAAAAAATTCCCAGACTTGGAGCTCTAACTATCTTGCATTAGATATGTATAAGTATGCATATGGCACATATATCATGCTCACAGCTGTTAGACTCAAATCTGTGTATGGTGCACTTCATCTGAGCCCTTCTGACTGCTTAGGTCAAAAGGGTGTGTTCAGTTTGGGTAAATTAATTCTGTATAAGTGATTTTT
>NW_010388700.1:434-14103 GCF_000710305.1 Buceros rhinoceros silvestris | reverse complement strand
TTATTATTTTCATTAAAGCAGTTTTAGTTTCATTTTTCCAATTCAAAGGTCTCTCTTCCTTATTCCCTTTCTCTTCCCCTTTGGGAAGGGGAGAGGGGTTAATAGAGAGCATCTGTCATTTGTTTAGTGGCCTGCCCAGTCTTAACCCATGACAACTCCTTCTGCTAAAGTCAGCATCATCTACAAAGACTGCCCAGATCTTGAAAAGAGCTTTTATGCGAGTGAGATGTCCTCCCAACAGGTTCCATCCTTCAGCATTACTCTGTCATGTCACGGGACTCTGCAGCCCTATTTTTTTTTTAATAGGTAGCTGGTTATTACTGCTTGAGGTCAAAGACTGTGAGCAGAACGACGCATCAAATACGTATTGTGCATGAAAGAAGTGAACTAATTCTGCTCCAATAAATACCAGGTTCCAAACTCCGCTCAAGCATCTAAGGGGAAAGCAAACAAAATCCATTGAGTAACCAGGGCTCCTGGCATAGCTGCAAGCTAAAATGCAATGTGAAAAGTATGTCCCAGATGAGTTTCCACAGCACCCCATAAACTGCACCCACTTCTCAACATGGCAGCCTGAATTTGTTGTTCACGGCCTCCTAATCAGTTTTCTTTCTTCAGTCTTTTTCAGCAACAGACTAACAGTGCAAAAGTGAAAAAACAAACAAAAACCCAAACTCCTCAAATTCCGTTTGGGACAACTATAGCCCCCAAAATGAATGCGATAGGAACACTTGACTGCCAGGCCCACCAAAACCATCAGGAGATAAAGGATCCCATAAGGGATGTGGCAACAGAGCTGGAAGGGAAGGGTTTGTTATTGAGCTGTACTGGGCAGAGTGGGGATAAGAGGAAAGGTTAAAAATTATTTCAAGGTAGAAAACCAACAAAAAGCAGTGCAAGGAGTGGGAGAGAAAGGAAGAGATGGGAATTTATTGTACTGTTTTGGGGGAGCTAATGGTCAGAACTAGACTTGGGATGTATCTGAGGAGCTACTGTTTTAAGAAAGGTTTTAAGAAAGGGTCCACAGTACAAAATATGGCAAGTCATGTAGAGGAGACAGCAAAGCAGTTTCAAAAGAAGAATATGCCTCAGGAAGCAAATCCTCCATATCCATCTCCAGTAAGTGTACACATGAAGCAGGTCTGCGGGATTGAGCTCCGATATGCTAATTCTCACACCAACATTGTTCAAAAGAAAGAACAAAAGCCCAGATGAGGAATGAGGCACCCTGATATTATCAGTCCAAACCTCATCCCTGCAGCCTTCCCCCAGACCTAGCCTCCCTTGCTCAGTCCTCTCCTTCTGGATTTTACATCACCGCTTCCTCTGGGCAAGAATGAGCTCAAGGCAGTAGGTGCTGCAACACCACACCATGCACCACCTCTGTCCTCACAGCCAGATGCAAATTGCTGCAGCCACGTCAAGCAGCTAGCTACACGCTGAGAGTCACAAGATAGAGGATCAGGAAACAAAAACATGACAATAGCATTTGATGTCACTTATCCCATAATTTTTTTTCTCAGTGCCTTAAGGAAAATGCCTTAAACCAGTCTCATCCAGTTTCAATGTCAAACGATCTCAAAGGCTCAGAAACACTGAAATTCATGGGGCAAACAGACCCACTGGCTTGAAGCAGTCTTCACTTTGCAGATCCTATCACTCTGAATGTGCTGCACAAATTTTTTAAAGAGAAATCTTTCCACTCCTCACCCCAGTGAGATCCTGATAAGGAAGACTGACCCCTTTCTTGTACCCATCCTCTGCACATATTGTTTCCTGATAGTCTGAGATATGAAATGCTAATAATCTGTCAGCTTTGGAATATTATGGATCTCCTTCTGCCTGGTCCTGGCAAGGAGATGTGTGACATTTGCTCACAGCTGCCTGAGGGGCCAAGGAAAGTAGAGGACTCTACGGGCGGAAGAGCTAACATGAACCAACTTTCTGCCACCCCACTTGAAGGGTTTGCTAGAAGAAAATATATTACATATTTGTTTTCTCTGGCTGTGAGTGCACAATAGGGAAGAGTTTAAGGACAGCTGATCCTGCCTTTGGGCAAGAGAATGATGCACAATACTCTTGCTGGCTCTTTCCACCCCATTTTCTCCATTAAGAGGATTACAGGGGGACTGACAGTTTTAGAGTTGTATGCTAACAGCACTAAGCAGCCCCTCAGCTCTAGAAACAGCCTATAGAAAGGCTCTTTGCTGTTTTGTCTCCTCCTCTGCGCTCAAGCAGATTTGAATATTCCCAACAACAGTCTGGGACCCCCAAGAATGCTGAGCAATCCAGCAGCCGTGCCAAGTACTCACAGGGTTTGATGTGGTTTCTGCACACTCAGCTCATCAGAAGGAAAATGCTAATCTGTAGCAGGTCCACAGCATCATGCAGGAGGAGGCCAAAGTCTTTGGTACTTCTCTGGAAACACTTCCACAGACACGATGTTTTCTTGCTAGGAAGCTAAAAATCTTTGCGTGGTCTTTGTGACAGCGGGGCTCTGACAGCAGACATTCTTTTTCAGATTATTGCCAAAAATCATATGCCTGTAAAACAAGCCAGGAAGTGTCCTCTGGGGAAAGAAATCCCCCTGCAAGTTAATAAATGTCAGTGAAAAAATCTGAAGACACAATAATGGCTGTGACGACTTTCTCTTAAGGCAGCAGCGCCAGATTATTTACTGGAGATACATTTTTCATATTTGTGGCTTGTTTGGGGTTTTCTTCCTTAAAAATGGATAATCAAGGTGTTATGAATGAAAGGCATACTGGAAAAAAATCAATTTGAAACACAAAATTAAATTTCAGCATTAAAAAGCCTGGATTTAGCACAGACGGATAAAAAGGTATTTCAGGCAGCCATCCTGCTGCAAAAAAGAAGGCCACTGGAGATTAATGAGGGAATAAACAGGATCAATATACGAGGAGTAAATAGGGAGGAAGTTTGGGCATAAGAGATTAACGAGGACATACACTTGTTTTTGCTTTGCCCCAAGATGTATGAACCAAATTGTATTTCATGGCTTTTAAGGTGAATAGAAAATGATAGAAAAGCAAAGAAACTTCCTAAAGAATTTTCACTCATAACCTTCCTGGGACTCTTTCTCTCGGAGTCAAGAAAGGGTATATACACAAACACTGCAGGTATTGTGCTAACTCCTCAGTTTTTGATGATGAGCACGGAAGTCCCTACAGACGGCTTCATTGGCACATGGTTCCTTCCTTCAAGCATGAGACACCCATTGAAGAGTTTTTGCACAGAAGCCACTGAACTGCAATGGAACAGGCCTTAGCTAAGTTGCGTTTTAAACAATGTCATTAAAAGCAGCAAAGAAAAAGTTAAAATATATTATCCAGTCTTTATACACACACAATCACATGTGCACACACATACACATGCACATACTGCCAGAAAAAATTTGCTATTTCAGAACAAATTAGCCACACAGCTCCAGATAAATATTTAGACTATGAGATGTCAAAAGACTTAATATAATTACTATTCTGGAAAACTCATTTTAAAAATTTCTACATTGACCTTATTTTTTAAAAGAGCTGAAGCACATTTAAAATAATTTCCGTTCTGTTTCAGATGGAATAAAATGCCTCAAACTAAGCTAAGACAAAATAAATTGTGTAATTATCATTAAATCATGTCAGTATCCATTTTTCCCCCATCCCTGACCCCCTCTCTTCATTTTTAATTGTTCAAACTTAAGCCACTTCCTGTCCTCATGCGCCTTCTCAGATTTTGCCCTAGAACAAAAAATGCTTTCCTGACAGAGCTTTTGACTGACTTACCATCTCCACTCCTGACAGGGGCTGGCCACAACCAAGTGTGGCCCCCAAGAGTGTCTGAGACCCTCAGCTCTGCAGTGTGGCAGCCCACCTCTGTCTCCTTTGGTCACTCTTTTTCCCTGCATGCAAGGGGATGTTCTGGTGTATTTGAAGATCCTAGCTGGGTGCCAAAGTAGAAGACGTGTTTGAATTGCTCCTGTCACTATGTCTGAAATCAGGGCATCCTGAGAGCACCATGGTCAATGGGAGCAGCTGCTGGAGTGCAGTGTTAGCCAAACATGAAGAAACAGTGGAGTTTTCTGAGATGTTCAGTATAAGAAAAGAGCCTAGGCAGGCCTACCTGAAAACCCTGGCCACCTTATGTCCCATCATAAGCAGTTTATGAAATCCCATATCCCATATTCCCACCAAGTTACACCTGGTTTCTTCCTACAACTCCACCAATATCCAGCTCTTCTCCATAAGCAGAAAGTTGACATGATCCAGGTCTATTGTAAAAAATATTTCGTAAGTAACTTTTCCCCTGGTGCACTTCCAACAAATTAAGTGTGCAGCATGGCTATTGCACATGTCAAGGCCACCTGTGTAATGACCCCTTGCCTGGCCACACTCTTCTCAGGCTCCTCTTGCCAGTGTCCTGCGAGTGCTCTATACACTGAGGATGGATTCTGCCTGTGAAGCTTTGGGGTGACCAGAAGTATATAACAAAAAAGGAAGCTGTACTCTCTATTACAAGCCTCCTTTGGACCCAAGGGGACAGGGCAGGAGGTTTCCCCCAGCCCACATGCTTTTTACTGTCATCTGTCCAAAGAAGAAAGTGCAAATGACATCAACCCCCATACTATGTAGGAAGGAGTCTGAGCCATGAGCTATCACCGGTCTTTGGGAAAGTCAGCTTAGACCAGTAAGAGAAGGACATTCTCTGTGGTGTACTGGCCAGACCTTTGATTAGAGAAGAAGTTGCTTCCCAAGAATTGAGTGGGTTGTTTGTTTTTTTTTAAATTTGCCAACTTTTTGCTTTTACTATGTCTAGGAAAAACTGGATCTAAAATGACTGGTGTAAAATAAATATGTCTGAGCTCACCCTTTCCAAAAAAGTGTGTTTCTGTCTATTGCACGACCAAAATGAACAATATTTTAAATTCTTTTCAAAAAAGTTATCATTCTGGTCTTTCGTGGCATGTTATTTAAACTATACCTAACAAATGGATTCATTTAGAAATCCGTATGCCTTTCAGAAAGTAAATAAAGTTCTTGTTTGAGTATATTTGTTGCCAAGCTCCCAGGGAAAATGTCTGCCAATGTTTATCGCAACATTAGAGAATTGAGCCAAACTTTTGCCAATGTACTACATTATACTTTGGGGTGGGGGGTGGGTTGGGAGGGGTTGAGGGAATTATATGTTAAAGAAATAGCTCACATTAGCTAGAAATTTTACTGTGAAGGTCTGCATGGAGGAGATCACCCACCGCCTATTTATTGTCCCTGCTGATGGGCATCGTGGCACAGTGCAATAGCCTGCCAGGGGGACAGAATGGCAAATTCCACCCCTCATTCTGAATTTCTTGCCTTTCGCTCGTTTAAGCCATATGTGGATTCAGTGAGTTTCTGATGGGTGTTTTACAGCCAAACTATAAACCCTGGGAACAGGGAATGATGTTGGAAACACAGACCACCCCATAACGACAGTAGATGGTTCTCGCGGGCTTACAGCTGAGTTTAAATTATTCTACTGAATTACAGAAAGGGCTGTTATTAAGCTTCCCTCCCCTCGACCTCACTATGTACAGTGGTTTGCTGTCACTAAACCATCTTCCTAACAACTTTTGTCTGTAAACTGCTTAGCATATCAAGATTTTTCTGAACACTGAAATTTGATATATTCAGGAGGTAATACATATGCAGCAAGACTGTGTGTCCCAGGATAATGGTTTTCTGCTCTCAGTTTAGGGCTGGGACATTGTGGATTTGTGACAGCAAGTATTTTGGGGAGGTGAATTGACCGGCCAGCTGGTGGAGGTAGCCCTGCAGGGTGGAGTTAATCTTTGCTTGTTAAGAAAATCCCTGAGCCTGATGCATTTGTCTGGTAGCAAGCCTAACTTAAAAAAGAAGTAAGAAACAATAAACCCAGACAGGATACCAGTTAATTTTGAGGAAGCTCATTTGCAAGAGATGTAAAATATGGGCTCAGCTTCTTCAGCATGTTTGTAACTTCTGGTTCTGCAGTCATTTAATGTTGCTGCACTTTACTACACTGTAGTTTCATTTCATCTCCTGAAGTGATTGCAATTCAAGATGGAAGGGAGAGGAACGCACCTGTTTCTGCATTGACTATAGAGAAAGAGGACTGATTTCAATTTGCATTGACAAAAAAAGCATTGCATCAAGCACACAGCTTTTTAAGAGAGCGAGTTCAGTTATTCATGAAGGCAAGCTGAGACTTTGACGTGACAGTCTTAGCAAGTAAACAAATTTACAGAATTCAATAATATTTCATGAAAATTGCCTCCATGGGGACACTTTTTGCAGCGTATATCTCATTTCTTAGAAAAGCAAGAACTTGCCTTAAGCAAATGAGTTAACTTACTGCAAGAGAGCTGAAGGAAAATAACAAGCTCATTGAAATCCCCGCATGGAGAAGTTCTAAGTTCACACAGGGTGTTTGCACAGCGCCTAGTACAATGGGTCCTAACCTGGTCATGCCCTTTGGTTGCTATTGCAGAGCAAACACTTGACAACAAAGAATGAGCAAGTAATGCTAGGGTCAAGCTCAGCAACCGAATCTGCACTGTGTGTTTCCTGCATGCCTCCTTGAGCACTGGGGTAGCTGCTACCACTGCATCCAAAGGCTGCCTAAAGCCAAAGGAATAATCTCCTACTGGGCTTGCCACCTTTTGCTCGGTTATGTGCTGTATTGGCTAGCATTTCATCAGATGCTTCCCATCATTCATGGACACTCCCACTGCCATGGGAGGGCATTTCTGGAATCCCATAGGAAAGACTCCCACACAAATGACTTCAGCGTTCAAAGAGAGAACTCTTGGCAATGGAGAATATCCACTAGGCACCTTTGCGCTGCTTATAGAGAATACCGTCTGAGCAGTCAAAGAGCACAGTTTAAAGAGTACCTCCATCTGTATTGGTCAGTAATGTGCACCCATGATGACTAAAATGCAAGTACTACACGAGGTGATCTGCATCAAACATGATGGCTGCCCACAAAACTCCAGAAAACAAATGTGTCGTGTTCACTGTTGAATATGGTGTGTGTGTTTCATAGAAATGTTGCTTGTAGTTCCTCACCAGCACCTGAAGCCTTTTTTTCTCTCTTCTTAGTAGATTACCTTTGGGATGGCCACCAGTCCAGCCCTGCAGAGGCCCTGTTGCCTAATGGGTTGTCTTCATGCAAGCAAGAGCAATAGCCTGATCCAAGGCAGATGCTGCATTCCTCATTTGTGTATAAAATACATTCTTCCTGGAGTCAGAGAATGGCAGGTGACAAGCAGCATCTGTGAGACCCTGGAGCTACCTAGGTTTGGGCAAAATCCGGTCAGATTCGAGTTCTTGGGATTTTGGTGATTTTTAATAACTTTATGAAATGTGGCATATGTAAAGGCCCATGGTAACTGCAAGAAAGCAAATGCTGCTCCCCAAGCATTTAGGACACAGCACAAATGCCTCTGCATGGCCCCACAGGGGTCCACAGCTTCAGCAAAAACCAGCAAGAATGAGTTTGAAAGGGTAGAAAATCCCACCCTAAATATTTCACATTATTGGTGACAGAGGGCTGGGAAGAAATGAAAAGCACTTCAGAAAGCTCAATGTAAAAAAAAGGTGCTATTCAATTTTACAGTTCCATAAAACATGCAAAAGAGAGTTTACAGCTGGCTAGAAGGAAGGCCCAAGCTATTGGTTTCACTTCCTCCACTGCATGATATTAATAGGGTTAGTTATAAACAGCACTTACATAAATCAGTCACATCACAGTTCACACCACTACTGCAACACAGACAACTACCGTGTATTTGTTGTTTCCTAAATGACAAAGCCTAAGATGAGGAACAAGAGATGTGTATGGTTCTCCAGTGGGTAATCTAGCCCAAAGCCTTGTGTCTGGTTTTGCAGACTATGAACAGCCTGCCACAACCCAAATAAAGGTCCTCAAGCTGAGGAAGAGTTTCTCTACTAGCTTGGATGTTGACGTTTCTAATAAGTACCGTGCAGTGCATTTCCCCCCAATTTAATCAGAATTGTTATTTTGCTGAAGTTTTAATTCATTTAATTGTTATTCTGTACTTCTTGAGATGTCCAAGTAAATGTTTTTTCAAGCCTGCATGCATAATTACCCCTGTCATGAAGAACTGACAGTGGAGAACTTGGATTGAAATATTCCTGAAGAGCATTTCATAGGACACCCAGGACCCCTGTTTACACTGATGTTTCACACCTCTTGCCGAACCTCACCTAACGACCCAACTAGGACAGACCTTATGTCAGCGGCTTTCAAGCACCAGGTACCAGCAGGATTATTGATAGCCTGAAGAGCACATGGTACCCGTCCCTCCATTTCCAATGCAAGAATTAGGATGAAAAGGCAGCAGAGAAGCAAGCACAGAACAGCAATGCAGAAGTGAGAGTGAGAGAAATTACTCAACAGCAAAAGATACCAAAAAAAAAAAAAAAAGGCAATACTGCAGTTTTACTTTTTCCTCAGAGCATGAGTTAAATTAAGAATGGTTGCAATTACAGAAAGATTTCCTTGCAATTATTTTTCCACATCAGAATGTGCTGCAGGAACTCCATAGCTGTCCTGGATTGAGGGAATGACCCAAGCAAGGGAGTCAGTTAAAATTAAGTCAATGCAGTCATTGTGGACATGAGAGTGCTCTTCAAGCGCACATTCTCTAAGGAACACATTCCTTGAGAGAAAATTGTCACAAAGCTACGTACATCTCCCTTAGGAACCTCTGTTCCTGCTCCAGGCACCTCTTGACACTTTTGTTTAAATGGCAAAGAGGTAACCAGATGTGCATACCGACAAGGATGAGCTAGGTCTATCCAAAACACATTCATCGTCTATTGTCTTAACCTGTGATTTTAGAAGTGACTCTGTTCTACACCCTCCAAGAGGGGAGCTGAAGAGAAGAAAGACTGTGTAGGTTAGATACAGAGACTTTCACTTTTTAAAAGTGCAAGCTGTTCTGGATTTCTCCTTTTCGACAAAGACGAACTTAACTATCAGGAGAGTTGCTCACCCAGAAGAGTCATTCGGTCCCAAGTCCAACAGAAGGCAAAGTGTATTTAAGTATACTAACCTCTTGAAAAGCAGGAATTTATGCTCTCCAAGCCATTATAGGAATCTAGGGAATCTTTTTACTGTGGAGAACGTCCATGCTTTGCACACAATATTTACATGTGTATTTAGGACATAGGTTTTTTGCCTAAACAATGAAAAAGGAAAATTTTCCAGTGTGTACTGGCATTGCGTGTCCTGATGAACTAGCAGCCACATGAAATGGTGGAATTGTGTGCCCACAGAACAATCATTCTCAACAGCCTAAGCCTGTGTAAGTGTGTAGGATGTGAGTCTGTTCATCACATTTTTCAGGCCTTTGAAGGCTTAGTATTTCTTCTCTAAAGCACAGATTTTTATTTTGTAGTCTTGCTTCTTACACACGGACTAAGAGCCCATATGCAGAGCTGCCTCTGACATACTTCTGCAGATATTTAGGGGATTGCCACAAAACCACACCAGCTCCAACACAATAGTGCATAGCTATAGACTGTGCTTCACCTAAGCGCATATGGCCATGTGCAGTGAGTTGTACTGAAAACATATAAATAAAAGGGAGGAGGATGCTTGGAGGGAGTTCCAGGAAGGCATGACCAGATCCACACAAGCACTTGGAAACACGGTACACATGACTGTGCTGCAAAAATCTCTGCAGAGGTTTCATGGGGGTTTCCCAGGAGCAGGTTTCTAAAACTGAACTCGGGCATTATTAATTTATCGCCTTCCAGGGACTGCAGATATCTTTACTAGAGCATGTAGGGTTGATTTAGCCTACACTCAGCTTCATTCCCAGGCAAAGATGTTCCCAGGGATTTTTTTTTTAACACAATAAAATAAAAATGTGCTGCTGCAGCCAAGAGAAACTGCAGACTGTTAATTATCTTTACAAATGACAGCTTCCCTGATCAGACTCATTTTAGCAGGGCAAACACAAGTTAAAGACTTGAGCCATTTCTCCTCTCTACTTTAATCTATTAGCACGTCCTCTAGCTTTCCATGGTGCTGTCACTCAGGTGATTCTCATTCTCATACCTTAATTTTGCCCTCCTTCTTCCTCAGTTCTAAACACTCTTCTCTCCTTAAAAACACAACCTACTGAACGGCGGTGTTCGGCTGGCTGCACCCCCATCATACTCCTCCTCGGTTTGGGAAAAAAGACACACAGAGCTCCATATACTCAACTGGTGTTCATCTCTCAAAAAAAAAATCCCCCAAAATTTACAGAGAGAAACTGGAATTAACTCACTCCAAAGCATAAAAGCATCCATCCAGGCTTGACTTTGAGAGACAAGCAAAGGCATTTGTATTTAGCTGGTTTCCAAACCCCCGGTTTCCATCTGCGTCTTTGGGCATTGTGGCTGTCTTTGTCAGACTGCCTAAAAATGTCACAGAGCAACTTAACAGGAGGCAATGCCAGGCCACATCCCCCTCCCTTTCCTGGCAGAAAAGTGGGAGGAAAGGCGATGCCACACCGGCAGGGATGCCGAGTGCATCCCCCTCTCCTGGCCAGGCTGGCCAATGGTCCTGTCCCATGCCTGGCAGGTTTCAAAAGAGGCACTGTGCGGAAGGCACCCAGCATTCAGCAAGGGAGCTGCTCCTGCACCTGGAAAAATGAGCAGTCCCAGCAGCTTGTTTGTTTTTACAGGGGAATACAGGTTCACTCATCATTACAATAAGCACATTCAAGCTCGCACTTCGTCGGTGTGAGCCTTCCAAGCCCAGGGCTGTGTATGAATGAAGCCAGTAAGAGCTGCAGAGTCTTAGTCAATGTTTTTCAAATTTGGGTCAGTCTGAGGCACCCTGGTTGAAAAAGTATTGCCACAAGCATTGTAAATTAATGTTTCATATTCCCTTGAAGTACCTTTTGAGGAAATTACCCTTCATTACAGAGGCATCTCCCCTGTAAACACAGCAAACAGAAAATACCTCTGCTGACAAGGACAGCATTGTAGGGCAGGGAAGTAGAGTAAATGTTGAATCTGCGTGAAGAACTGGACTGATTCAGCAGCTGAATCAAGTGTTCACGTTACATCCCCGTTCCCCAGCAGCTCCCTGAGCTGCAGTAGCTGCAGCACCCACCCACGACAGATAACCCTGCCTTTATACCCAGGGAGCAGCACCCCACTGCCTGCCCCATCTACCCCAGTGGTGAGGTGGTGGCGTCAGCCCCTACCCAATACAACTCAAGGGCATCAGGATGCTAACATTACTGCCAGCACGGAGGTTAGCACTGCACAAGTCGCAATCACCATGAAGAGACCCCAGTTCCAGTCCCAGGATCTAAACTGGGAAGGCAGCAAGAGCGCAGTGCTGCCGCAGTGCCGTTTCAGTTTGGGGATTTCGAGCCGTTTGCACGGCCCAACCAGCACAAGAGCAAGTATTTTTGGCACCGGCTGGGGAGGTTCCTCTGCAGCTGAGTGCAGCCAGTCAAACTTGGCTGGCACAAGGCAGGGCTTTTCAAAATGTCTTGTGCTCCAATCGGAAAGTGGCAGAACGCTGCTCTTCTCAGAAAAGTGCTGCCCTTGTCTTTTTTTAATGCCAGCAGACTTGGTATTCACTAGGAGCAGGCCAGAACTATTTCAGATACGGAAGACAGCAGACACAAATCAATAGAAAAAAATAACTTCTTTTTATTTACAAAAAAAATCCAAATATTGGATGCTGTAAACAAAATTCACAATCTGTTCCCTCTGAAGTCTGTTTTCCATCAGCTCTTTTTCTGTATGTGACAAAGCCTACAGTCAAAATGTTCCAAAAGAGCAATCCAAGGAGCAGTTTGCTGCAACAGGATGCCTTGCAGAAGGCAACAGATGTAAGGAAATCTGAGGGAAAGCAAATCTGCACAGACTCCTACAGACTGCAGGAGCCTGCAGTGCTTTAGCCAAGCTGTCTTTAAATTTGCAGGCTTTTTTTTTTTTTTTTTACTATTTATTTTGTTAGCAAACCATTATTACAACAGCAAAACAGTACACTGATTTTCTTTCTTGCAAGGGAAACTCTCTGCATAAAGAAAACCATACAAAAGAATATATTCAAATAGGAGCTGAATATGCAATTACAGTTTTTCCTCTTCTGTGCAGTTTTATCTAACACACTTCATTTTCTCAATAAAAAAGCTCTTTTTTTTTTTAACTGGTAGGAGCTTCTGACAAACCAAGCATTTAATAAGAGGTGTTTAGAAGATTTGTGTGAAGGCCTTTGTGCAAGATAAAAAATATTTTAAGTGCAATAAGAGAAGCTAGAAAAATATCATCTTTTTGGTCTTCTAATTGCCCATCTAATTTTAGAATAAATGTTCTTGCATTTGGGAGGACAGCTATATCTAAGGAAAAAAACAAATCCCATTTCAAAGCTCTCAGTTGTTTCATGATCGCTACATTTAACCAAGTTTAGCACCCTGTTGGTTAGCAGTAAATTCAGCTGCAGCACAAACAGTTTCACTGTAATCAGGTCAATGTTTTTAATCAGTTCAGCTCTTTAAAAGGGGCACTGTCTCTTGTAGGACAAGTTCTAACCTCACATCTGATTGGATGGGAAAAAATGAAGTCTACAAAGCAAGAACGCGGACATTAACTTTAAAAGTACCAGTGTGCTAAAGAGGAGGGGGAAAAAACAGTTTAAAAAAAGTCAGACTTTATGGAGGGGAAAGTGTGCAAACCACAGAAATAAACCAGCTTTAAAAAAGGGGTTCTTATTTTACTCTTGGCCTGAACTCATGCCTTCTTCCCACCTCTAACACCAGGCACCTTTTTAATCTACCAGTCACAAATAAAACAAAGCTCCACCAGTTCCACCACTTGATCATTAACATATGCAAAACAGATCCAGAATACCTATATAATATATATAAAAACATATTATATATGTATCAAAATGCAAACGCTGAAAGGTGCAGTTTAGCTCAGAGCCCTGCTGCATGCACTATAAGGTAACTAGCTGCTGTCAATCACTTAGAAAAAAAAAACCCACAATAAAATTTGAGCTGAGAGGAAGTAAATCAAAATTTCTTTCAATCAATGGAGGAAAAAAAGGGTCCTTCAAAGGAAAAATACATCCTGTCATGTACTATCAGCATTCTGTGGTTGTGGCACAGCTATAGATTCTCAAACCCTTTCAAAGAGCGGATGACTCATTTACTTGCTGCAAATAGTTGTGGCAAGAGAAGACATACCACATTACCAGCTGATCCTATTTCCCCAGCCCTCCCCGTGGCTTCCGCTAGCAAATCCTCCCAGGAGCTGGAGGCAAGGGGAAATAGCGGGCCAGGAGCACCCAGCCCAGTCCCTCCAGGAGGGAACCTGGCGGGGACGGGACGGGACGGGACGGGGGCTGCAGCCAGCGCCGGGGGAAGGGAAGGTGGGGACGAGGCCTGCGAGTCACCGCCGGGAATGGCAACGAACCAGCTTTTGCATTTCCTGAAGGACTCACAGGGAAGGTGCTTCGGTAAACAAAGAGGGTTGCTACTAAATTGCCTCCAGAGTGAAAAGTACAAAGCGCGACAAAAATAGATGTACCTTACTCGCTCCGCAGGGAAAACACGCTGCCAGCTCTCGGGTCCTCTCCCCTGCCCCTGCCTCCTCCA
>NW_010388700.1:0-334 GCF_000710305.1 Buceros rhinoceros silvestris | reverse complement strand
CCCCCTCCCCCGCCCTCCTCCAGCGCCTGACCCTGCCTGCAACCACGCAGGGCACCGCCAGGTTTCCTTCAAACGCCTGAATTCCCTCTTCCTTCTCTCAGCAGAGAAAAAGTAAAATGTTTGAGTCAAGTGTCACTTAGTCATTAGGTTTTTCAAAGCCCAACAAAGAATTTAACACCTTCAGAGACGGCACTGAAGTGAAAACAAGAGCAGGGGTTGATTTTTTTCCCCCCTGCTGGTCTTTCGGGAGAGGAAATGAAAGTGAATACTTATTGTTCCAATGTAAAGTGATTCCATTTAAAGAAAGTACAGTACTGACATTGTAAATGCAGTG
>NW_010388699.1:608-1063 GCF_000710305.1 Buceros rhinoceros silvestris | reverse complement strand
CCCACAGCAGGCTTGAGCACCCAGCTGTGGGTGAAAGGGAGCCCGGTGAGCCAGGAGGACGGGCAGGGTGAGGGCTGCCACGGTGAACAGCAGCACACAGGGAGCGGAGCACCCTCCTTTTGCAGGAGGGTAAGGAAAGGCAAGACTCAACGGTTTCTAGATGTTTTTAATTCCAAGCGAATTCCATGGTTTTGATCGGAATTCCCACGGTAAAGGGTTGCTGCCGTCTGAGGGAGTCTCTCCCCGTTCAGACCAAGACACAGGTACCACAGTCCCCTCAGCCAGGAGCTCTCCTCAGGAGAACCCCGCGCTTGGAGCAGAACGTGGTTTCCAGCGTGGCAACCCCAGCCATCAAAGGACAAGAACCACAAGTGCCCCCGCTCCGCGGGGCAGCTGCACCACCAGCACCTTCTCCACAGAAAACACTACCACATCCCACCCTCTCAGAACATGGA
>NW_010388699.1:0-425 GCF_000710305.1 Buceros rhinoceros silvestris | reverse complement strand
GAGGAGGGAGCAGTTGGCCAAAGCCCGAGCAGAGGCGACAGCTGAGTGACGAGTTGAGCAGGGACTCCAGAACATCCACTCGGTGCCTGGCTCTGTGATTTGAAGTCTCCTTGGAGAGGCTTCAGGATGTCTTCTCCAGAGAAGGCGGAGGAGGAGGTGGCAGCAGCCAGGGTCTGGGGCAGCAGAGACGCAAGCCTCCTGGCTGGACACAGGCACAAGGACAGGCCCACCACCACCCTGACCGCCGGGGTGGGGGGAAGGCCCCAGAAGCAAGCCCCGGATCACCACACGCAAGTCAGGTGTGGACAGTGGGAGGTGAAGGTGGCAAAAACTGGAGGAGCCACCTTCTCAACACCCTCTCTCTGCAGGGGTGGAGCCTGCGAGAGCAGCCGCTGCCGGCGTATCCAGCTGAGCAGGCACCCTGC
>NW_010388698.1:0-8110 GCF_000710305.1 Buceros rhinoceros silvestris | reverse complement strand
CGGAGCCCCGCACCATCCGCCGCCAGCTTTGGGTCTGGTGATCACGGAGCAGTAGCTACAGGGCGGGAGCCAGACAACTGCAGAGGCTAACTGAATAAAATACTTTTTGGGGCATGTGGTATGTTTCTGAATCCTCCTCCTGAGCCAAGTCAAAAGGATGGGCACAGGCCAGCAGAGGGCATCGCACCACCCACCGCAGACGAGGGGCGATCACTTCACCCCCAGCTCAGAGGTGATGCGTGTGTTGAAGTGCACACTGACTGGATGGAAGGGAAATCTCCATCAGAACCGCACTCCTCATCTCTGTGTCGGCAGCTGACAGCCCTCACCCGACCGGCCCTTCACCTGTGCAGCCACGGCCATCGACAACCAGGTGCCAAAGACAAACCAGCGCTGCAGCGACAGGAGCTACATGCTGCACTGCCCTGAGGGTGTTCACGTTTGTGCTTCTCCTCTGCTTATCTGTCCTGCCTTTGGCAGCAGGTTTTATTAAAAAAACAAGTGCCAAACCCATCTTTACACAAACGTAGAATTAATTTGTTTGAAGTATCTCTTTCAAGTCCTTTAAAGGCTGTCTTTACTCCCTCGTTGTCCTGCTCCCTTTCATTCTGTAGCTGCCCTCCTTTTGTTTTGGTCTGTGAAGAGACTTCCAGACCGCCAGGGATTTATCAAAATGGCATTTAACCAAAGAACAAGCACTAAAGGTAAACACAGGCCTAATGAACTGAATTACTTTGCTTACTTATTTGCTTACTTTACTCACGACTTCTAAAACATAAATCCTTTAATCTTATAGTCCAAATAAATTGCCCTTTCAGTTGTCTCATGCACCTTATTGCAGCTTGGGAATAGGAAGGGACTCCAAGGGGGAGGGGAAGGGAAAAGGTAAGAAAATGTACCTGATCTCCAGCTCAAGCAGCTTTGCTCAGTGTTTCTTTGGGGGGGTTTTGGTACGTATATATGTACTCACATTGTGGGAATCCTCAAATCCTAAGAGCCTGCAAGCAGACAGGTACCTGTCGGAGCCCTGTGCACACTGACCAGGCTGGGCAAAGCCAAAGGAACTGCACCAGTATGTACTTCTGTACAACTAGGAGGAGGCAAGAAGGATTTCATTTATCTGGTTGGTGAGTCAGCCACAGTGTCAAGTCCAAACACGGGCAGAACTCTGAGGAAACAAACCCATCTTGACCAGAAAGGTTTTCTTTTCAGCAACTCCTTGATCCCGTGATTTATAACTATCAGTTGGGGTAAGATGCAACTGCTGAGTGCTCATTTTGTGACACTCTCTTGAAGGGTGATTTTGATGACCTGTACCAACTGACTACTTGTCTTTGTATGAAACAGAGAAACATAATTTATGAGAGAAAACCCCTTTGCTAGAGGCAATCGATGAAAAGGCTCCCTGCAGGACCCTGTAGTCTTTGCCCCAAGACTCGCAGTTCTGTGGTTACAGGCATACAGGGGTACCGACTACCAACACCGATCCAGGGGGGAACCTGCCTGGCGCTGCAGTGACATGCTGGAGCGTTGAAGAGAGGGTGATGCCACCCCACCCCAGTTCTGGATAGAGGTGGTGGTAGCTGAGACATCCTCCCTGGCAGTCAGGAGGAGAAATGTGGGTCCAGCCACATCCTCTCCTGACTACATATGCTAAGGATGCCAGTGCTGAAGCTGAGGCCACCCTCCTCTGGGACCAGCCAGACTGGCACTGGCCCGTACAAAGGGGGGTGATCTGGCAACTTTAAAGAAAAAGGATAAACAAAGAGCACAGTAGAAGACTGCCTGAAGAAAACAATCCAAACAGTGAAAACAAGGCTGGGCAGTTGGGAAACAGCAGGAAGATGCCTCATCAGGAAGTTCAAAAGAAAAGAACCACAACAGCAGCCAGCACACTCCTCCCTGCACACTCATTCCCTGAACATGAGCAGCCTGGTGAGCATGTCCTAAAGAAATACCTGACTTCTCCCCCAGCTGCAGAAGGAACCACAGTGGATCACAGCATTCCCACAGCATGAAACTACAAGCAGCCTATCATGCGCACACAGAGTCCTTTTTGTTTCTGTGCTGACACAAATGGCATCATGCTATTTCTTTTGTCCCATACCTGCAACTCTTCCCCAGTGTGGTACATAAACTCAGCTGATGCCACACTGCTGGCAGCTGCAGCTCTCTGCAACTTACAACTCCTTCCACAGCCTCTTCTCCCTCTATGCAACTGTTATTTTCTCCCTTTCCATCAGATAGTAGGAAAGTTTTGCACTTGAAATTCATAATTGTCCTCCCCGCGGGCATGTGGTGGTGTGCTGACTGCATCATCATTCCTGTCTCTGAATAGTTAAAGAAAAGTTGGCTTACAAACTAAATCTGGGGAAAGGTGAGAGCAGGAACTGGTATTTCCACTTCTGCTCTGGTGACATGCTGTGGAAGTAATGGGATGTGTCCGGAACAGGGATGTTAACGCGGCCATTGTACAAAGGCCTCTGTCCAGAGCGTATCCGGAGTTACGCTCCTGTGGCTATCGTAAGAAGGGAGAGAAAGAATTCCTCACAACTTCAGGTGGCATTTGAAAGGCAAATTGCCATTTAGCTCTGTCGCATGAGATTAGAGGGAAGCATTAAATTATGTTTTAAAGTATTTTATTTTCTAAAGTATTTTATTTTAGATTATAAACCTGAAATTATAAATCTATAAATTTTATACATTTCTCTTTACAGCTGAAGGAGATTTGATTTTTGAAGAGAGGGAAAACAGGCCAAACATTGTATCAAAATCAAGTGTAATTTTCACTCTGTGATGGAGATAACCTAAGCTCTCCACCTAGAAAACAAGCCGTTCCTGTGGGACTTGGTACAAGCACATTTGGGGCTGAAGAGCAGCGAGCCAGCCTGCACAGCACAGGGTTTATATCGCTCAAAAATTACAGTGATAAGCAAGGGAACAAGGGTGCTATAAAAAGACCTTGCAGTAAAAAGCACATCTTGGCAATAACAGAAAGAGTAGGAACCAAGTTTCCTCCATCTTTAAGTATATTTTTTCATTACAGCAAAGGCATTTTTGGAGCCTTTGGGCTGATGCAGAAGCAGAGACATGGGAGTACCAGGTAGGATGAATCATTAAATAAAAATGTTCTTCTCTGTTGTTGGAGGTGGATATAAAGGAACATTAGCCAGTAAAATGAAAATAATGATCAGACAAGAGCACATGGTGAACTTAGAGAGGAGACAAATGCTCATGGGGTTGTACCCCACTGCACGAGCACAGTCCTGCCAATACCACGCATTCAGCCTAACATTTGATCCCTAATAATACCCATTTACACAATAAAAAATAAAAATAATAAATGTAACCACTTGAAAAAAAGTGATGGTTTCAAGTCATATGCCCACATCATTTAAGTCTTATTTAGCTTAGGAAGTGCTTCAAGCAGAGATCTTAATTTAAGCATTTCCTAACATCAATCACCAGCCTCATCCTGCTGTTCATTTAGTTTTGCAAAGGGATACAGAATTTGGCTTTAATTCTTGAAATAATAGGAAACAAAAAGCAAGTCTACTAAAAAGACCACACTGAATCTGAGGCAGTTTTCCCTCATCTGTGTATCTGAGATATTTCTATCATGTCAGCTGTGCTATGTTCTCCTTGGGGAATTTTCTCTCAGCAAAGCATAGCAGCAAAAATCACCAAGTAGGCTAAAAATCCAGTGTGCTTCCTGTTGACAAAGGGGTACGTTCCACAGCTATAACACCAGTGAAGATTTATGATGGCAAGTAACTGGAAGTACATTGTTCATCTTGTGCAAATCTGTTTGTCGTGCTGAAATACAGTTTATCATATGGTCCTAATGGCATCATAAATCTAGTATCTTGTGCCAGTTGTTTGAATAACTGCAGGACAAAAACCCTAGAAGTTGGCTTAACACATAGCTAATGAAAACATCACCCAACCTTGATGTATACTCCAAATTAATACATGGTGAAATGCTACTACAAAACTCCTGTATGAAAATCAACCTTAAAGACCAACTGGGGGTGGGGGTGGTGTTAAATAGAATTGATGAGATTGTTAAGTCAACAAAAACCTGAAGAGAGATATAGGAAAAACATATTTCAGAGGTAAACCATATGAAGTTCTTCAGATACGGGCACAGAAGCTTTATGAGAGCAAAGGCCATCACTGCAAAGTCTTCTCATTCCGCTACCAGAATGTTTCTAGTAGGCACTGGTTACCTTCTAACAGGTGGCACAGCTCAGTGGGGTAGCACCCTCCAAGTGTCTAGTGATAAATGGGTACTTACCCATCAAAAAAATCATCGAGATGCACATGCAGAAATTACAGCCGATCGTAGTCAACTATTCCCACAAAATCTTTCAAGAATCTCCTAAAACTCATAGAAAAACCAAGCAAACACAATAGTTTGAATGTATAGCTAAGCATTAAACTAAATCTTATCTAATCCCTGAAATCTAGGAAACGCACAGAAGTAAGAACACAACTGAGTACACCACAGGTTATCATCTAAAGTAACTGCAGGAGCCTACCACCACATACTGCTGAGGGGCATGTAGTGAGCCTTCCACACTATAAATTAGGACACACAACAACAAAACACAGGTACAGGTAGTAAAGGGACAATACGTGTGCGATTGCATCACTTACTGACGTATGGCGATGGTTCCCCGCCCGTGGGCGTGCAGCAGCAGCGGATACTCTCACAGCCCAGTCCAAAGGGCGCAGGTGATGCTCGGGGAATGAATGACTGCGGCCCTGGGGAGGACAAACTCACAACACACATGAGTCAAGGCCAGGGAGTCACCAGAACGTGCACTCCTAAGGCAACATGAATGGGGCCAGCTGAACGTGTTGGACAGCTCATGTTCAAGAAGATTCCCAATCTGGTTTTCAACATGAGAATCGTGCACAAAAAAGCCTCTTTGGTGTCACCCCCCACTGCTTACAGATCGAGGTGTTGAATTTATTGCTCTTCGTTGTACTTTGGAACTAAATGTGTTTACAGCACCAGCAAACCAATCAAAATGTGCTGAGAAGGGATCACAGTCTGTACGGTACTGACCACCACTTCCACCAGCTTGGCTCTGATTTGACATGAAGAGTGAAACCTCGGCCCCTCAGAAGTGTGTAGCAGAAAGCCCGCTGCCTCTGGGGCCAGGACACCACCAGGAAGAATCTCCTACATTTCAAGTCTGGACAGTTGAAGTTCTTGGATTACACGAAATGCAAAACAAAGAGTTTTAAATTATTTATTTGATTTCTCCACATGATCACAGTTATAGTTTTACATCGATAGGGTCTCTTACTACTTACAAACAGAATGCATATTAAAATGAAAGCACTCCTTTTGTCCCCAGAGTTACAAAAGGGGTCTCGAGCCTCCCCAGAACAGAAGCTTCTTGTACGCAGAATGGTTTTGGAAGTCTTTTAACAGTCTGCATTCAAGACCTAACTAACATTTTAGTACAATCGAAGCTGATTTAAGTTCCTAGCAGGAGATAGGCAACCGCAGTGAGTGCAGACTAGTTGTGATGCTAATTTACACACTATGTACAGTTTAGAGAATTTTCTATTCCCCTGACTGGTCCCATTTTCACCACCCCCTTTTCTCCAAATTTAATCTCGTCATTGGTTCCGCTTTTCTTTTAAATATATACACAAGAATCCATTTTGCAGGCAAGAAGTGCGATGGTATTTTACAAGGGAACAGCAAAGTGCATGCTTAACTGCAGAAAACACACAGCGTCATGTGGAACAGCAAGTCAACACCGAGAGATTCATCGTTTAAATAGCTGCTGACTGTCTTTCAGCTCATTTTAGCAAGAAACAAGAGGCTTCTGCTGCATGCAGTACATGATGGGAAAATCATTCTAACTGTAGGTCAGACTTGGCTTTTTTAGCACTACAAGACGCATGTTCTATTAGGATGAACTTTTGTTTTCTTGTTTTTACATTGGTTTACATTTCATTCTTAACTTAAAAAAAACCAAAACCCCCAAACAGATATTTGATTGTTGTCCCAGAAAAGATTTTTTGTTGCCACACCTTTGTTCTTTACATTCCCTTTCATTTGTTCAAATCAGCATTACCCCTCCGCCACATCATTTATGGGAAAAGAGAAACATGGTCACTCCATGTGGTTCTGTACCAGCTTTTAGCTGGTGTTTGAGAAAAAACCCTCTCAATTCGACTCCTGCCTGAGGGCTGAGAAAATTCCTTTCCTTCAGCCCACGTGGCATTGCAGGACTATAATTTCCCTGTTCTAGGCATCATCCACACTGCTCTGAGCAACTGTTAATGGAGGACAGAGTCAGAGATGTTTAGGCTACAGCCCTAAACAAGCAGCAAAGTTCTTAAGACTTATGCTGACACCAAGACACATTTGTTTGCTTAAAGTATGCACAGACACACAGGCTAAAAAACAAAACAAAACAAAACCTACCAAAACAAAAACCAATCAAACACTGTTTCTCCTCATTGACTTGAAATAACAGAGTTTCCTGTGCTCTTGTATGACCGGTTTTGGTTTTTGAAGTAGCCTCCAAACGGTCTGTGATTTTACAGTGTTAATGCTCCTGGAGGGCGGGCACAAACTCCTTCCCCACATGTACATGGAATCAGGTGTGAGTGGGTCTCCGCGTGCACATGTGTGAGGTTCCCTGAATAGTTCGTTGACTGCACATGGAAGATCAGCACTCAAGCATTAGAATGTGGCTCAATGTGGAAGCTTAGAATATTCCTATGTAACTCTAATTTAAATGAATGAAAGGGGGGTTTAAACATAAAGCAAATGCAGATCCGTGAGATTTAACATCATCATTGTTCATTAATACAGCCAGAGTCAGATTTCCCTCTCCACTGTTTCCGCGTATTCTGTGTTTATGCCATACATGGGCAATTTTACTGACATGGTAACTCTGCATCTGAAACAAGTACAGACTTGGTCACTCGGTGAAGAAGCACATTCTCACTTCTGCATTAATTAAAGGATGCAGTTTCTGAAAGATGTTTGTACCTGGATGGTTCTTTATCTTTTCTGGAACAACCTATAAATTACAGTTAGACTCTACTATTGGTACAGATGGATGAAGAAAAGTCTACATATTGAATTATGTTCTCACTTCAAATAGTATCGACAGGAACACTGATATATTTTGCAAATATACAATATGTAGAGTGTAGCCTCGCACTAAGAACATCAGATGACATGCAGACAGTTCTACTTTCCCTTATATATATTTGTTTAAGCTGCAAGGAACAGAGCCTCAGGGGCCCTCAGAGCCCTCTCAAGGCAAGCTGCGGAATTTCAAATAGTATGAGTGATAATTAAAAATAATCATGTCATTACTCGCTGTCTTTTCTTTTCATGAAGGTAATTTAGAGGAGAAGGAGCAGATGGGGAAAACATTGTATGTGTGTGAACGGAATGTGGACAGCCCTACCCAGGAGGCTAAACCCCAGATTGCTGGATCTGCTCTCCGTGGAGGTGAACAGAGCGCTCAGGGTGCAGTTTTGCTAGTAGCGTGAGGTCAGTGGGATGGAAGGGAAAAAAATTCCTCAACCTCTCCCCCCACTCCCCATATCGGAGATGCCATGACCAAGCCAATAGGAGAAGTCACTCTTGTTCTCAGGTCCTCCTTATTTCTGACAATTTTCTTACTGTTAAATAGAAAACAGACTGCTTGTGGTTGTAATTTTACCCATCTCACAGTGGAACTTTGTGCTCATCCTCTTCAAAGTTTGCTTTTAGGCTGGTACAGTGGTGCAGTTGTGATTCCTTTGTCTCTACTGTTTAGGTGTAAAGTCCTTGCAGTGGCTCAAAATGCTGAAACTACAAAGTAGGCGCCATGTATAACTTTGCACAGGATTTGGGGATAAAAACTATACAAATTTGCAATGATTTTGGTTACAACACATAAGCAACAACAGCACAGCCTTGTTTTTATGTAATGTCTCGCAACTAACTGGACTATGAACGTGAGGGTTTGAGCCTCTGAGTGCTGGGTACTGTCAAACTCACAAATGTGATGAGTAAAAATGGTGAAGCCACTTTTGTTGCTAGCACATGGCTACATGGAATTACATTTTAATTTTTTTT
>NW_010388697.1:0-2826 GCF_000710305.1 Buceros rhinoceros silvestris | reverse complement strand
TTCAATTATAAGTATCTCGGGATGCAAATTTCATCTTTGAGGATGCCCAGCAGACTGTGTATGTGCTTCTGATGGGAGGAAAGTGCAATGACGGTGAAGGCAATGGATATTTAACCTGTTCCAAATAACTACCCTAAGCAGCGGACTTGGTGACACTCGGAGAGGTGCAGAGCTGTGCTTTACAGCAACTACAAAACCTGATGTGTAGGTAGGAATTTCCCCTCTAGTTGTGTTTGTAGATCACATTCAAGTAGTTGATCACTATAAGGATTATACTATTATCCAGAATGCATTCTCTTTCATCATTAAGAGGAAAGCCGTGTTTTCATGCATCAAGTGCTCAATTTCACCAACTGGAATAAGTAAAAACAGCCTAGCGAGAGGAAGGAAATAAGACTTCCTTGGGTTTGGACATCTCTTCCATGTTGTTGCTTTCTTTACATCCACTTAAACTGTCTTTTAAAACAATTTTTTGGTTTCAAAACAGTCGAGAGTAAAAAGCCGCAAACCTAAGAAAGCCAGCAAATCATCCTTCTCTCTGCGCACTAGTAAATAAACTGTTCAAGGCAGGAATGGTTCAAAAGAAAGCAAACAGCCGATGTGTTGTGGTGTTAAAAGTTCAGAAGAGAAAAATTCCATTCGTTGGAGAAATACACTTGACTGACTAGTGCTCATTAGCACTTTGTGGCACCCTGTCATCTTACTGAGCATCACTTTACGATTACAATTTATTAGCTCCTTCTGTGCTAGCTGTAGTGTTATCTTTGAATCACGTTTCTAAATGGGCTGAGCACCCGTAGTTGGATTCGGTTAAGTTATTCCAAAAATCAGTACTGAAATTTGGGCCCGATGGTGCAGAGCAAATTTAGTTTGCACATCTTTGCAAGCGGAAGCAGCACAGTTTATCTGAGGGATTGAAAAAGGCAAGTTCCTTACCTGCTCTGCAGAGGTTTTTTTAATACTCCTGCAGCTGGTGCTCCAGACTCTCACTGGACAAAGGAGTGCCAGTCAGTCTGCTCTGCCACTAGTTCTGCTCCCAAACTGCTCTTTGGAATTCCAAAGCTCATAACTGAACTTGCAATTAGCTGCTGCTTGGAGAGATTTTTTAGCTACTTGGAAGCGGAGGGCAACATTAGCATAGTAAGGTGTTTCTGAATTCTCAGTAGGCCTCCAATAAGAAAGTCAGAGGAGCAAACACTGAGAAATAAAAGAACAGAATCAGAGAAGTTAGCCATAGCACGGTATGAACAAGTAAACAGAAAGCAGAGCTGAAGTTTATTCAGGTGGGACTGTTTGGTTAAAAAGCCGTACAGTAACAGAGAAAAAAGACCTTAACTAAGATTTTTTTTTTACCTTCTTACATTTGATTGAAGACTAGCTCCAAGGGCATGAGACAACCATGTAGCACTCCCTCTAATGTTAAATGGCTACACTACTGGTAAGAACAAAGACAGTTTCTGTGGTTTTGTGACAAAATGAGTGTTCTCGTGAGAAGGTGCAGTGGAAGATGTTCCTCTTGTTTTCTGAGCTTTGCATTAACTTTTCCTCTGGGAAACAGAAACAGGGCACAATGTGTATGTCGTGTCCTTAGGTCCAGGCAAAGCAGCTTCTTCATGAAAAATTTTGGACTGAGCCAAGTAATCAAGCCTTCCTTGGTCATGACATCATGGAATTTGAGGATGGTTCAGCTGATAGCGGAGGCCTGTCTGTCTGGATGTGTTTTCCCTGCTCCAAGTTGTTTTCAGAGATTTTACATCTGTGATTACAAGGTGGATGTTTCTGAATTTAAGGCTTGTCTAGGCTGGCTTCTGTTTCAGCTCAATATTTACTTACAGCTGGGAAATGGAATGGGCATGCAACCTACACACATTCCCTGACCTGTAGTCCTGGGAGGGGTATTAAGTAATCGGTTACAAAATAAACTCATAAGAGAAGGGGAGGGGCAGTCTCCCCTTGCCAGATAGCTCTTCCTTGCTGTGGGTATATCAATCTAGAGCATTAAAAAAACCTCTGAATTATAGACAACGAATAAAATCTGGCTGCATTGGCCTGTGGGGGTGGATTAAATTTAATCTGATGTTGTTGGGGTTTTTATTCCAGTTGGAATGCTCTGATTTTTTAATATATGCCAGGTGTATAATTATTTATAGTGCACAAGGTACTTTGTAACCAATATACCCACAAGCCTGTGCTCCACATGGCACATATCTTAAATCAGTCAAATACCTAGCAGCCAGTGTCACAGGCAGCAATAGTCAGGAAGAGGGGAAATAGCTGAAAGGAAGCATGAAATGGAGGAATGTCTGTTTAGATTCTTACTGTGCTTCTATTTAGATGTATGTATGCAGAACAGGTGTCAGTGATTTCAGACCAGTTAGGATGGATTGGTGTTCTCCTAGGGCTCATTTTAAATACCCTCTATGTCTGTTTTCCCATGAGTGTAGATAATGCTGTCTGAAGCAAAAAGGGAACTGAAAGCTGTCCATCTCTCAGTTGAAGTGGAAAAGTTCACATTTTTGAACACGCAGAATGCACCACATGAAAAGTGAAAAAGGAGAATGCTAAGATGTAAGACGGCTGAAATGTTAAAAAAAAAAAATGTGGCCGAGAGTGATTAGCTTGAGAGAGAGAGAGAAGATGCTCTATGCCCTGATATCTGAGAACTTCTCTGGTATCTTATTAAGTCAGGGGAAGTGGTTCTTTAATTGTTTGCGGTGGGCTTTGTTTGTTTGTTTTATTTGGAAATAAACAGGGCATCAGAACCACAAAATCCAAAAGTTTCACTTGTGTGCAGCTCATGCTCCAGCCTCCCACATTTCCGCCCCC
>NW_010388696.1:0-3904 GCF_000710305.1 Buceros rhinoceros silvestris | reverse complement strand
CTACCCATGAGAAAGGATCTACCCGTGGGGGCAGACGCCAGGTCTACCCCCTGAAGCCGGCTACCAGGTCTACCCCACGGAAAGGCCCCAGCTACCCGTGTAAGACCGGCTCTACCGAACAGGAAAGGGGCACCAGGTCTACCTGATAAGTGGGACGTACGGAGGATGACACCAGGTCTACCCAGGAGGAACAAGGAGTGGACACAAGGTCTGCCTGGGGAACGAAAGTTTAACAGGTCTACCCGTAAGAAGATGACCAGGTCTACCTATAGGAAGAGGACACCGGGTATGCTCATAGGAAAGCGCATTTAAGGCAAGGGGACCAGGTCTACCCAGGGCAAGCCACCACCGCCCCCCCTTGTCGAGTGAGGGATTTGCCCATAGGGAAGGCTACCCACAGGAACCGGCCGTCAGGGCTACCCGTGGAGGGAGAGAGGGCCACTAGCTCTACCCATAGGAACCGGCCACCAGGACTAGCTGTGACGGGAGGCAAGTGGCCGCCAGGTCCCACCAGGGAAGAGGCTACCAGGTATACCCAAAGAATGGGTCATCACATCTACCCATACGCTCTCGGGGACCATCAGGTCTGCTTAATGGAGGTGGCCGTCAGATCTACCCACAGGCTACTGGGAAAGCGCTATCAGGTCTGCCCATAGCCCGTTAAGCGGGGAAGCCACCATCAGGTCTGCCATGGGGGAATTGTCCATCAGGTCTCATGGCTCGACTTGGTGAACGAAGATCAGGAAGAGTTTTCCCCACGCTCACTGCAAGCGATGAGTGCACCCTTCGGGCCAGCGTGGTGGGTTTTTTTAGGTGAGACACCAGCGTGTGCGGAACTGGCTCCACCCTTTACACCCGAGGTTCATCTGCCAAGGCCTAGCACCAGGGCCTGTCACCTTGGATGGTGACAGCAAAGTCCTCAGGTCGTAGGTTTGGTTAGAGTGTCCTTCTCTGAGATGGAGCCTTACAAGGCTAAACGAGCTCCATCTGCCCGGGTTTGCAGTCAGAGTTGTCCTTCTCCTAGGATGGTGCCCGAAGGCTAGTGAGCCCATCCTGCCCGTGGACACACTGTGTCTGACCCTTCAGCTGAGACCTGTCTGGCCTGGGAGACCCCACCGGAGGCACATGCCACCACCAGCACAGCTCTCGACCTCACAGGGGCACGCAAGCTCCTTCCCCACGGCAAGGGGGTGTCCAGGAAAGAGATCAGGTCTACCTGCAGGCTATTAAGGAACTGACCATCAGGTCTACCCATAGAAAAATGCCTCAGGGAAGCTACCATCCATCTACCCACGAAAATTGGCCATTAGGTCTACTCAGGCTATTAGGCAGAGAAGCAACCATCAGGTCTACCACGGGACGTTGGCC
This sequence comes from Buceros rhinoceros silvestris, assembly GCF_000710305.1. NCBI lineage: Eukaryota > Metazoa > Chordata > Aves > Bucerotiformes > Bucerotidae > Buceros > Buceros rhinoceros. Next base: position 2,536 of record NW_010388696.1, on the reverse strand, counting down.
ATCAGGTCGACCTATAGGCTAGGAAGCAGACAAGCGACCATCAGGTCTACCTAGGGGAAATTGCCTATAGGCTATTAGGCGGGGAAGCGACTCTCTTAGGTCTCTACCCTCTTAGGCTCCTAAGAGGGTCTACCCAGGGAAAACGGCCATCATGTCTACCCATAGGCTGCTAGGCAGGAAAGCTACCATCAGGTCTACCTGGAGAACTGGCCACCACGTCTACCTACAGGCTATTAGGCACGGAAGCAACTATCAGGTCTACCCGCAGGCTATGGCGCAGTGAAGAGACCATCAGGTCTACCCAATAGAAGTGGCAATCACGTCTACCCATCGGCTACTAGGGAAGCGACCGTCAGGTCTACCCATAGGCTATCGAGCAGGGAAGCGACCATCAGGTCTACCAGAAAGAATTTGCCATCACGTCTACCCACAGGATATTAGGCAGGAAAGGGACCGTCAGGTCTACCCAGATGAATTGGCCATCACGTCTACCTACGGAGCGAGGCGGGGGCGGGGTGTAGGCGCTGTGTTTTTCCGCGAAAAGCCGCAGTTTCGGGCAAACCGCCACACCTGCCCCTTATTTGCATCCGCCTCCTCCGGCTGGCCCAGAATAGCCCCAAAAAAACCCAGTTCCGCCTCGCTGCTGCCTCCGCCCCTTCCCCCCGCCAAAAAAAACACTATTCCAGGCCCTTCCACCCCAAATTCGGCCCGTTTTGAGTTTGGGGCAAAAAACAGGGATTTCGGGCAACCGGGCCCGGATTGACCCGGAAATTAATGAGTTTAGGGGAACAACATTTCTTTGGTGTCAAAAACCTGGTTTTGGGGAACCCAAAATTCATTTTGTAGGAACAAACCTATTTTAAGGGAAAAAACCTCGTTTTGGGGAAAGAAAAAATCTCATTTTATGGTAAAATCCTCATTTTGTGGAGCAAAAAACTTTATTTTGTAGAAAAAAGCGTTGTATGGAATAAAAAACTTTTTAATGGCAAAAAAACCTCGGTTTTTTTCTCACTTTGTGCTTAAAAAATTTCATTTTGTGGAAAAAACTCTGAATTTGGTAAAAACCCCTCACTTTGCAGAGAAACACCCCAATTTCATGGAAAAAGCTGAACTCTAAGGAAAAACTTTACAGAAATAAAAATGGGTTTATAGGAAAAAAGAATTTTAGAGAAAAAACTTATAGAAAATCCAGATTTCTGTAAAACAACCCCAAATTTCAGAGAAAAAATGAATTTTGGAGAAAAACTAATTTTACGGAACAAAACCCCAAATTTTACAGAAACCCCTAAATTTTACAGAAAGAAAATCCCAATTTTCCCTATCTTAAGGAAAAAAATTGTCATCTTAAGGGCAACAAACCTCATTTTAGGGCAAACCCCCTGATTTTGGGGGAAAAAATGAGCAAAAAGCAGCATTTTGGGTCAAAACACACAATTTATCACATTTCACTGCAAAAAAACCACTATTTTAAGGCAAAAATCACACGATTTCGGGCAAACCCACACGACTCACAGCAAACCTGGCCGCTTTAAGGCAAGAAAACGCGGTTTTTGGCCCCAAAAATCTGCGGTTTTGGAATGGCCATCAGGTCTACTCATAGGCTATTAGGTACAGAAGCAACCGTCCGGTCTACCGGTAGGCTATGAGGCAGCCAAGCGACCATCAGATCTACCTAGGGGAAAACACCGTTAGGTCTGCCCACAAGCTCTTAGGCGGGGAAACGACCATCAAGTCTACCCAGAGAAATGGCCATCATGTCTACCCATAGGCTGCTAGGCAGAGAAGTGACCATCAGGTCTACCCGAGGTAAAAAATCGGGAGATCTTACATTTGAAAATCTAAAGCCAAAATTTCCGATTTCAAAACACGCTTTAAGGCCAAAAAATCGCGTTTTAAGGCACGAATCGACGTTTTAAGGCAAAAAACCACATTTTAAGGCAAAACCCCTGGAGCGAAATGCAGCGTTTTCCCCCTTGAACCCCAAAATCGCCCTTTTTTACCCCCAAATCCTCATTTCGCCACTTGCCCCCCCAAAACCACCCCCCCGAAAAAAACGCACCATTTTCACGTGAAACGCCCCCAAACTTCCTGTTTTCGCCCCATTTTTATCACCGCCTCCCGCCCCTCGGCCAATGGCGGCGCTGGCAGCTTCCTTGTCCGCTCCTGATTGGCCAGGACACTCGAGCGCTCCCATGCCTCAGTTTCCCCAACCCTCAGGGTTTTACGGGTCCTCCAAGACCCCCAAGGGCCTCCAGGACTCAACATCCTCCAAAATTTTGAGGTTCTCCACAATTTTTGAGGTTCTCCAGAACTTTGGAGGTTCTCCAGGACACTCCAGCTCCTGCGTGCCTCAGTTTCCCCACTTCACTCAAGCACTTATGGGTCCTCCAGGACCCCTGACATCCTCCAGGTCTTGAGGTTTTCCAAGATCTTGAGGTTCTCCAGGATTTTTGAGGTTCTCCAGGACTTTTGAGGTTCTCCAGGACTTTTGAGGCTCTCCAGGACTTTTGAGGCTCTCCAGGACTTTTGAGGTTCT
>NW_010388695.1:0-2689 GCF_000710305.1 Buceros rhinoceros silvestris | reverse complement strand
AAATAATAAAAATAACAAAAATTAGTAAAAATAACAAAATTATTAATAATAACAAATAATAACAGCAGTAACTGATAACAATGAAAAGGATGAAGTCTTAGATATAAAACTAGTATTTGGGAGGAAGAGAAAATTAAATCTGAGCAGGTGATTAGCAATGACCTGGTAAGTTAGTTAGATTCAAGCGTTACTGCCAACACATCATTTTGTTCATCACAATAGAGGAGGCCTTGGTTTTTCAGAGAATTACTGCAGAAATGCTTGATTTTACCAATACAAAAGCCAAAGGAAAAAAAAGTACATTTTCAGTTTGATCTTCTTACATTGCCTTGCAGTGTGTGCTACCCAAGCATGGGAGTCAGTTTTCCTCTGTGATTCACCTACTTTTCCGTGATGTTTTACATGTAATAATGAAGCTGGCTTGTTTATTGACATTAACCAAACAGAGAACAGTAAGAAAAATTAATTAATAGTTTGCTTTAATGTGAGTAAAAATGTATGAGCTACTGAGGAGTAAAGACTGCCTTAGAAAATAGACCTATTGTGTGTCTGATGTGTTAGGAAAGAGCATCTTGGCTCTGCTTACCGATACTTTTCTTCCTGATAGGATTAACCTGCCACAGGAGCTTCTCTGGCACCTTGGAAACTAGAATGTTGTGGTTATTGCGGTTATGTGTTTATATGAAATGGTGGATAATAATTCTTTCAGACTACTTCAGCTGTGGTAGTCTTTGCCATTGTCAGTGTTACTTCTTTTCCCCTTTTTTTCGAATAAGATGACAACTCAAAAGTTTGTCTTTAAATTCTTTTTAAAAAGTTAAAAGGAACTGTAAGTAAGAAAATATTCTTGCATATGCGTTTTAGAACTACCTGTGGCTGTGATAACAGCCAGAGTTTTCTAGAAAATTAACTGGCCATGGAAATGGTAAGAGATGCACCGTTCCCCAGTGCGCCGTAATATATAAAGCTGCGGGAAGGTGTTAAGTTGCAGGAAAAAAAACAAGGGAAGAGCTGGTTCTTCAGGTGCTGTTTTTTAACATCTCTAGCCTGTTCTCACTGACAAAGCAAGGAGTATCAACTGAGTAAAGAGCTAGGCTTGTTTTAGGTGACTGGTTTTGCAGATTATCTGCGCTGCAGTGTGTAATGCAATGTGTGTAACGCTTTCGGTGCTGTTTTTATCTGTAATCCTTTCAGCCCTGTCTCCTCAGACGCTGAGAGCTTTGATCCCATGAGCAAACGCTGGTCTGCTTGTCCTTCTCCCGGTGCAATTGCTTGTGTTCGGTGGTTGCTGTGTAGCTCTTTGTGCGGTGTGTGGTAAGAGTCCTTCAGGGCCAAATCCTGCTTCTGCTGAAATCATACTGTCTGCTCCGGCAGAGGTGGGATTGAGTCCTTTGTCCCCTGCCGACAGCAGAGGTGTCCCCAGATGCCCTGTTTGGCAACCCAGCTTCTGCTACCTTACACATCTGGACGAAGATGATAGAGAAAATACCTTTCCTCTTACGGCAGCAATTAAAGCTCCTTATTATCTGAACAGGAAGTGGCAGGCTACAGCTCTTTTCACAATATTTATGATAACCACATGAAAGCCTAGTGCAGACAAACATTTAGGTTAACTTCTCCCTGGAGATGTCTGTATAAGAAACAGTGAGACATCCTTGTGCCAATAAGGAAGAGATGTTCTTGAAAACAGTGCAAAGGAATTGCTCCCGAGTGATTCATTAGTTTAGATGCTGTGTAGGATAATAGATGGGAAAAGGTGACGAGGTGTTGTCGGTGAGGTCGTTGAGCATTGCTGCCTGCTCTGGTTTGTGAGTTATCCTGGGAGTGGAGTTGCCTTTAGTCCTGCAACAGCTTACAGGTTCTTTTCGCAGTCTCGATAATGCCGTCTCCTCTCAAAGGGAGGTAGCTCCCAGTGTCCAAAGTGGCCGCAACAGAAACAAGGAGGAAGGATGGGTGGAGCAGACAGGGAGGCAGGATTAATAAATTTGCTGTAGAGGCACTAGGTGTTTTGACGCTCCTCCAGAGCACTGTCTCAGTATACAATTTGCAATCCAGGCGACAACAGTGCTGCCTCAAAGGCAGGTTCATTGTGGAACTGAGATCCCATCTCCTGCTGTAATTGTGTGTTGAGACACGCTTTCCTTCCAGCCCGCAACTGTCGGTCGTTGTAGTCGCGAGGGGCACGTAGACTTGGCAGGACAGCTATAGAGGGAAGTGATGTGGTTTGGCTGGGAGTCACCGCAAGCGAGAGATATTTAATACTCGTGCGATACTGCAGATACACACCAAGTACCGTGTTAATGCGGTGCTCAACTACAGGGTTCAGAGTGTGGGGCTGCCTCTGGGGGGGGGGCGGATACCGAGATGTGCCAGCAATTTACAGGGTTTATTGCATGACTCGGGCATGATGGCACAGTTCAGAAGCAGCACATTCACTGATAATGACTGCAGATAATGCCAAGCATGTGCCAGTAAAGACTTCACAGCGTTTAAATATTAATGTCAGTGTTTGTGCAAGACTTTTAATACCTCTGTGGGTGACAGGCAGGTTCATGCAGTGCCCGGTGCGGTCGATGTTAGGGTAAGCGTGGTTTTTTTGTATTTTTATTCTCTCTGGAATGCACAGCTGTGGAGCAGACAGGCACTGACGTGCGCAGACTGTCCGCGTCCCGCAGCGGGTCGGGCGGTG
>NW_010388694.1:17482-19132 GCF_000710305.1 Buceros rhinoceros silvestris | reverse complement strand
CTTTCTCCCCTTTTAACTTTTTAAAAAATCATTATTAATATTAAAATTATTTATAAAACCTTCCACTCGTTTTCCGTTTTTTTTTCTCTGTACGTATCTCTGTGTGTGTATGTTTTTGTGTGTGTCCCTGCGCGCTCTCTTTGCTTTGTGTTTCAGTTATTTCAGTTTGGTATAAAACAGCCAGGCTCTCGCTTTGTAGCATTTTGGTCTTCGTAGCTGTCGTATCTGCATCTGGCCCTGGGAAGTTAAAGTGTTTGCAGTGGAAGCCCGTGTATGTTTGTGGAAATACTTGTGTTGCTTTGTTAAAGCCTCCTTTTAGCAGCAACTAAAAGGCTACTATTTATTTCTTTTTCCCACCCTTTCACAAACACAGAAATGCCATAACCCTTTAAATGCCCTTCTCCTTAAGAATCCCTTCCTCAGTCTTTCCCACTTCCAGCTGCAGTAACTCTCCTAATTTTCCCAGAAGAGTGAGGTGCATTTTTGCTTCCCTTGGAAATGCATAAATGAGCTCTCTATGTACAAATCACAGCTGAGTTCCCCACAGCTCGCGCATTACAGAAGGACCTTATCTTGCAATCTACATTTCCCGCTGTAACAAAGCGTGACCTTGTTTTCGTTACATAAAAAAATGTTTTTCATATAATTGCTGTGACTTGTTCTCTCGCATGAATCTCAGCTCATGTTAATAATTGCTGCTTCAATTTTCAGATAACTAATTTTTGTCAGCTGGTGGAAGAACACCAACAGAGTGCTCTTTAGGAGAGTCGCTGCATATAAGTAATGCTGCTGAGGGCATAACAAGGGTGCTGTTGTGCTCTTCCATGGCAGAGCCAAGAAAACCTCGTGTGGCATTTTTAGATATTGAATTTAAAGGAACTTAGTAACATCTGGATGCGTCTTTGCTGATATTTAAGTGGGGATTGTTTATTTTAAATATTTCTCTTTATTGTGTTGATATGAGGCACCAAGAAGTTTCCAGAAAGTAACTTCATAAGAAAATTTTTCTAAAGTAATCTGCATTTAAGGTGGAAGAACATTTTGCCACAATTATATGCCCTTTGACAATGGGTTGGTAATTTTTCTACCTCCCTTGATACTCACGTGAGTTGATTTTTTTTAAGCAACTCCTGGTTGGTAAAGCTTTGGCCACCTGGTTCGCTGGAGGATCAAGAGCTCACACTACCTGTTTCTGTGTCCCGTGTCTTGGACTAGCATTCGTGGGTATTATCCATCTCCTGGCTCACATGATAAAGCTTTTTATAATCTTCTAACACTGAGCTTGGCCTGTGGCCTCACAACGTCGGGAAAACTGATGTATGTTTTGTAAAGCTCGAGATTTTCACAGTTGCTTTTTCCAGAAGAAGAATGTAAGCGAGGGGCTTGTTGTAAGCTGCAATTACAAAAATGGATTGTTTTTTCTAAGAGCCTGAGGAGATGAGATACCTGGAGCCAATTTAAATCCCTTTTTTCGGGATGTGAGGACTTGCCAGCCTCTGCATATTTGCTCACGCTTGATCTCTTGTGCTTGCAGAGGCCATCACTTAGTTAATCTGAGGCTGCCCCCAGTATGTTCCGCGTATCAGAAGAGGGATGTTCATCAGGTTGTTTAGTGGAGGAAGAGCGCGTATTTACTTATTTATTTTTGCT
>NW_010388694.1:12092-17404 GCF_000710305.1 Buceros rhinoceros silvestris | reverse complement strand
TATTTACTTATTTATTTTTGCTTTAACTTGCCACCATTGTTGCTTCCTCTGCTGGCTTCTCCCAGTCAGGTCCCTCCCGAGAGGGAAGGCTTTGTATAAGTAGATCAAAAAGGGTTGCCAGGGCTCAAGAAAGTCTGGCTCTGTACTGACTTCTGGGTACCTCCTGTGAGTCATTTCCTCTCTCTGTGGAAACTGGAGGGAGTACTTATTCCAGAAAGACGCTACGATTTTTGTGTTTTGTGAAACGCCTCGAGACTTCTGGCTAAAAGGTGTTAGGGCCGAGCAACGTCAGACGCAGCATGGTGGCTGTAATGGTGCTTGAGCTGCAGCCGTGCCGGTAGCTGCGGGGGGAGGGAAACGCCTCGAGACTTCTGGCTAAAAGGTGTTAGGGCCGAGCAACGTCAGACGCAGCATGGTGGGTGTAATGGTGCTTGAGCGGCAGCCGTGCCGGTAGCTGCGGGGAGAGGGAAGGCGTGAGGCTAGACGCTGCGCAGCGGGCTGTAGGCGTGTTGGGATGGGAGCCATCGGCCTGCTCTGCCTGGCACCGTGGGGTTCTGGCCCGCAGCGGAACCTCCTGTGTGTGTTGGCGATGGGAGATGGCAACTTCCCCTGAGAACTTGTGGTTTGCGAGAGGAAAAAAAAGACAAAGAGAATCCTGTGCTAAATATAGCCTGTGTCATTTGTTTTCTCTGTTGTGACATCTATGTAAATCGCCTCTTTTGTACTGTCTTCCCTTTGACAATAAAGCAAAATCTCAGTGCTTCATTGTTTTTATTTCAGAGGTGGTGCAGAGCTCTTGTTCGATGGTGTCAAAAAGCATCAGGTGACTTTGCCCTGTCAACCAGAGCCTTGTGAGTATCGGAACCTGTTGGGTAACTTGAAAGAATGACAACAAATGAAACAAAGCCGGTTTGTACAGCAGTTCCGTTAGTTGGCAACACGAACAGATGTGTATTAAAAGCACTTTCAGGCATGCCTGGATCAGATAGCCTGGCGATGGGTAGTCCTCAAAGTAAACACCAGAGTAGTCTGAGCATCTTTCCTGTCCTCTAAGCACTTCTGAATCGAGTCCTTAAGACTTTTGCCTCCTTCTGGACAGACAACGGCCTGTGAATGTGTCTGTCAAGTCTACGTGTGTCTGACTTGGTACTTGAACCACCAATATCCTCTTCTCTCCTGTTTTTTCTCACCTATTCTGAGGTTTCCAAGGGGCACATAGATATGTATGGGGGGGGAGTATATAGTTTATAGATATGTGGGTTGCTGTGTAGCAGAGTAATGTTAATGTCTTTTATCTCCTCTCTTGATCAAGTACACGTAATTGTTTTATATTAACTGTGCTGTTGAAATTGGCAACGCCGATGCTTGAATGTGTTGCTGGGACATCCTGCCTGTGACCTTCGCTACGATAAAACACAAGCTGAAGACCTGAGTGTCCCAGCAATGAACAGTTGTAATCTCTGGTTGTGTTTGGAGTATCGCACTGAGAAGTGCTGAACTAACTGTCTTGTCCCTCCTTATGTGTGTGCATACTTCAGCTGCGATGTAATTTTGCCACAGGTATGTTTTGAATTCTTCCATTGATAGTGTCCCGCTCAAACCGGGACAGATAGCAACACTTCCTGCTGTTGGAGAGTGGGATTATAAACTGAAATAACACGAAGAATCAGGGGGTGTTAACAACTAGTATCTCACGCAGGGCTAAGACCATAATCTGTGTGCTGCGAACGTTCCAGCCTGAAATCTTCTTGCCGTGTCTGGAAGTAATTAGGGACTGGTAGAAGCGCTTTTGATGCTTGGACACAAGTCTCTGTAATTCAAATGTAAGAGGAGCGCTGGAACAGTGAGTTATCCTGTGGTTAAGGACAGGTCATCCAGAAGCACGGCCTGATGCTGATTTGCTTTGTGAGTTTAGTCGCGTCGCTTCACTTTGCCTGGATGCTAGTGAAGTCGTAGTGATGGTTTCATGTATCACAGGAGAGTTCAGCAGTAAATTCCCACACTGTTAAACACTTAAGATCCTTAAATGGAAGATAGTAAAGAAATGCCAAAACACTCATTTAGATGGTTTATAAACTTGGGGGCTAGAGCATAATTCTCCTCAGAGTTCTGTCGATGTAAAACACCCACTGATATCCGGCACACTGGTGGAGTTCAAACCATGATCAAATGCTTGAGAAGGGGTTATTACATGAGATGTTTATTTCTGCCAGAGGAGGGGGGTTCTTAATATCAGAGAATGATTCTTCTAACCCGATGGTTGTCAGTGGTGCCTTTGAATGTGCCCTAATCCACTCCCACTTGAAGGTGCTGCAAAGACTCCTGTAGACTTCACTAGGAGCTGCATTTATCCTAAAGGATAAATCTTTCCCTGAAGATCTGGCTCAGTCTCAGGGTTCAGACTCATGATCTCCAGAGATTCATTCCAGGTTCATCTAACACTTCATTGCTCCCAGCTTTTCACGCAGCCTTGTCTTTCAGATGCTGCTGTCCCTGTAAAGGCACGGCAGAACGGACAGCGTGCCCGCTTGCCAGCATCTCCGATTTGAACCTGCTCTTTTCAGGTGTGCTGAGTGACAGGGAGGTGTCAGGTTTGGGGCTGGTTGTGGATTGCAGTGGCTGAGGAGCAGACACTGAGTGTGACACTTCTGCTATAATGACATTTAGACCCAGCACAGGGATGAGGTAGGCAGACGTGGGGTTAACGTCTGACAGTAGGAGATTGCTGAAGATGCCCCTTGTGGTATTAACGGTTGAGAGTTATGTTGCAGTGGTGAGGAATCAACAGAATCAGAAACATGTGAACAAGAAATTTGGTAAATTCTTGCAATTTTTATATCGTTACTAATGCTTGTCTTTTCCTCGTTCACACTAAGAAATTTAATTTGCCTGCCTCTGGGTAAATAAAGACGTATGTAGTATGTTCCCTGCTGCCCTCGTGCAGCCAGAATCACAACGATAAGCGAAATAAAACAGCTCAGTTCTACCCGGTGCATCCTGTTGCTTACCTTACCCTGAATGTCCATCACTTAATACTCTGGGGACAGATCCGTGGTACGAACACTGCTTGAAGACCTGCACTTCTAACCCCATTTTAACTGATTTCATTAGCCGTCAAGCTTATTTTGGGCTATTTTGGCCTCTCTTACCTACTCTCCCTTTCTTTCTAGGTTATTTTTGTCTTTGTCCTCCTTTTTGCGGAGCAGCTTCTTCTCTCTGGGACATTGGGCCCAGCTATATTTTAATTGTTTAGGCATTTTTATATATATCCCAGAGGAGAGGGGAGGTGGAAGATTATGTGAAGAAGTACCTCAAATATTTACGTGAATAAACTAAGCTGTGCTCTGTAGCTAACAAGGGCAGTGCTCTCTGGATGATAATAATGTTGTTTGAGCAAATTTTTCTGTGGTCATTTCCTTTTTCCTGGTAATGGGCACTAGGTGGAAAGTAGGTGGGTTTCAGATCCAGTTAACTTTTTCAGGAAGATTTGATTCTGTCCTTTTCTGGTGCCTGGAGACGAGCGCCTGGAGGGATTAGGAAAGGCAGGAGGAAGGAAGCTGCAAGTAGGACAAGAGCAAGCCATGAGGGTACATCCGTGTGGCGGGACCTGTTTTTATTATCCAAGGGGCTTTTTGTATCTTGGCATCAGTAACGCAGCAGTTCTTTATTTCCAAAGCAGAGCTTTCTTACCCTGCTGAAGTTGACGCCAAGTAGGAACTGAGAAAGGTGTGAGATATCTGCGCAGGCAGACAGATTTACATGAACCATGCTTCCTGCAAGACTGTCAGCTTTGAGAGCGGCTGCTGAAAGAAGACCTCAAGTTAAACAAGAATCTTGTCCCAAATTGGTGGCTATTTTGATGATCTCATTGATAATGCTGTTAGAGGATCTAAAGGCATTAATGCCCTGTTGGCTTCTTTTGCATAAAACCAGTGTGTGTGGGAGAAAGCAGCTGGGGGAATAACGATATTTGTCACATGGAGAGAGGATTAAATTGGCAGGGAAATCAACTTTATTTCCAAGCATCTAAGAGGCTATTAGAGACAATGGAGCATAAAAGAGAGAAAACCCTAAATTAAAAACTGAAAATGTATTTGGCAGCCTCCTCCTGAAACAAGCCACAGCAATTTAACCAAGTGCTTCAGTAATCAAATAGATCATTGTATGACTGCTCTGCAAGGGATGCCGGGGCTCCTTCCTCCATCTCGCTGGGACTCACAGTGGTGGGTTTGTCTATGGCCACGCGAGTGGCATGGACGCTGAGGGAAGGGTAGGAAGTCACTGGCTTTGTTTAACCCTTGTAGGCATTTCAGGTTTCGCTCGGCAGCATGGTGCTGGTGAAGGGTGTTTACAAATCCCCTCTGCTCTGCTGGCTGCTGGGTGTTGCATCTGGAGGTTGGGGCTGGTTGTAAAGTCCCTGCTCAGCTGCGGGACCAGCCCTTTGAATTCCGGCTTCTCCCGTGGTTTCAGAGATGGGACTGGTGTTCCTGGAGCAGCAGTGGCCAGTTTCAGCAGTGATCGCTCGGACCTTCTGGGGTAATCAGGAATTCACTGTGTGTTTTGGCACTTACAAGACTGGAGGATAAATTTTTCATCAGTCTGTTTTGGTAATTGTTTGTGGTTTTCCTTTACCAAAACCCCGGGGAAAAAGCCTGTTGCTAATCAGATTGGTTGTTAGAAGGAAAATTAAAATAATCCACCGAGTGCTGCTTGTGTTAAATCTCCATAGAGAAGAGCCTGGTCTGCTCCTCTAGAGCTTTGCTTTCCAGGGGCCTTGTTCTGCAGAGCATGGAGGGCTGCCGGGGAGCTGGGAAAAGAGCCTGGGGATCTCAGGAGATCAGACCTGTGTTACAGGCAGAGTAGCTTAAAAAGTGCAGCGTGGCACGTGTTCAGAGCTGAATGGGTGCTCTGCCAAAACAACCCGTAAAATCCGGAGTGGCGGTTGGCACCGGTTGTCCGTACAGGCCCAGGGCTATTGCTAGGTAGTAGACCCTAGTTCAGTTATTAATATTCTGGAATGCTTTTGTGGCTCTGTCGGTTATTCCTAGCATTTTAAAACTTGCTCCAAAGAAAGAATAAAAATATATTGGGTAATATAGACATTCTTTACAATTCTTCTTGTGAGAAGAATTACAGAAAAACCCCTGTAGCTCTGTGGAACTTCTTGCAGTCGGATCTTTTTAAGCACAGTGTGTGGCACTGGCAGGTCTCAGAGGATTCTGAGGTTATTCCCCTACTTGTGTGTCTCTCTTTGGCAGGTAGTTACATCCAGGCTGGCACGGAAGGGGGACTGGGTGGGTGACACAGGGTGG
>NW_010388694.1:11521-11896 GCF_000710305.1 Buceros rhinoceros silvestris | reverse complement strand
CTGCTCTTCCCAACAATGGGTGCAGCGCCAGGAGCCCAGTGTGATGCTGCAGGGTCCCTGCCTTGTTTGCCACCCTGGTGCGGGACTCAGCACTGTGCTGAGCCCACGGCTTCAGGTCACCATCCCAGCGAGGCCACGCATCGCTTCTGTCCAAGGAACGAGGAACCAAAGGCGCGCCCTGACTGGAGCTGTCCCAGCGCTCTCCCGCGAGGCTCTGGAGCCGCCTGACCCCACCAGCTCGTCCCAACTCTTGTGGAAGGAGCTTCCCAGGCACCGAGAAACCAGCTCTTGTGCGTGAGCAGATCGCTGGGGTAACAAAGCCTGGCTGTTCCACCCTCCTTGCCAGCCGCTGTACGGCGGGGCGGGCACCCAGCA
>NW_010388694.1:4521-11408 GCF_000710305.1 Buceros rhinoceros silvestris | reverse complement strand
ACGGCGGTGCGGACACCTAGCAGGGTAACCTTCCCGTGCCGGCCCCCCCGCCCCGCTCCCGCTTTTCTCTCGGTGGGATTTGCCGTGCTGACAGCACTGTTGGGAGGGCGGCAGCGGAGCAGGGCTGGGGAGGAGGATCCGGGCCCTTTAAACCGCTTAGCATGCGGTTCACACGGCTCCGGGCCAGCTGTTCCTTTCTCCTCCTGCCCTCACTCGCAGGAGTTGTTTGCTGAGCTCAGAGCTCCTGTGCAAAATTGCTTTTCAAAAGAGCCACTTTCTGCTTAATTAAACAATGAGCCGCCGTCCCTCTGCACATCTGTAAAGCTCCCTCTGCAGCCCCTTTATCCCACAAACTGCTCCATTCTTACCTCCATTCACTTGTAAATCTTACCCCCCCTCTCCTCCACCCTGATCATCTCACTGGCCTTTTCTTTTCCCCTTTCAAGTAAGACTGAGGGGCTTGGAGTATCTGTGGGGGTGGCTGGGTTGGGTGGACAGGAATCGGTTTAATGGTGCTTGCCGTGTATGAAAGTCTAATAATAGCAAAGCAGAGCTGAGCCTGAGAGTGAGAGGCGAGCGCTGGACTCTGCACGATTTCTGTGTCTAGAGGAATAAAATCACGGCGGTTCCTGAGCTGAGCTGAGACACTGACTCATCCAGCAGCCAGAGAGGACACCGGGGACACCCAGCCAGGCTGGGAGGGGGGCAAGGAGTTGACTTCAAGGCGCTTTCTGATCCAGCTGGCAGTGCCAGGAAGAGCCCAGCCCAGGGGATTCCCTCGGCCAGGCTGGTTGTGTGCAAGGCAGTGCCAGGCTGCCAGGGAATCCCTCTGCACGCTGGTGGGAGCCCCTCTGGGGTCTGGGGTCTCACGGCAGCGCTGTGTAGTCTCTTGTAATCAGGTTTTCCTTTTTAAACCTTGATGTATGTGTGCACACAAACCCCAGAAGCCGGGAAAATAGGAGAGAAGGGAAATTTTAGTTTGATGGGGCTTGGCTGGGCTTTACCCCCCGCAGCTGCATTCTCTGAATTGTCTTCCTGAGCAGCTTAAAAAAGAAAATTAACCAGTAACATTCAAGGTTAAGCAGGATAAATGAATGGGAAAGTGATGAGGTGGGATATCTCCTTTATCATTGGGAAGGACAGATTATAGCCAGGGTGACGCAATATCATCTAGCATAGATTGATAGGGAGGGATGAAGAAATGGGAGTTTGGTGCATTAGCAGGAGATCCCTGCCTGCAAAAACTATTAGACCATGGCACAGTCTCCTTGAGGTTTGGTAGCAGGTCTGTGTTGCTCAAGCTTCTCAAAATCAGACTGGGCAAGGCTCAGGATGGTCTTTACTGGAGAATAATTCTGCGCTGCAGAGGGATAAATCACAGGACCTGTTAACGAGATGTTATTTTTAATGTCTGTGATTCCCAGTCGGGCACTTCGCTGCTGGTGCGATAATCTTTGAGGCTCTTGGTTCCTTCCTTTGACAGTTTGGAACAAGAGGCAAGACCCTGGGCCAGCACTAGCGATCTGTGATCCTAATTAAAAGAGACAGTTTGGTGCAGTGGCGTTTATTTGGGAGCCCGAAGTGACAATAGTGTTGGGTGTTACAGGATTGGATGCTCTGACTTTGGGAATGAGTAGGGATTAGGTTTACCCTGAGAATCAGCTCGGAGCTGCTTTGTGTTGTCATGGGAGCTGATGGATCTGGAGGCTTGCTGCTGGCCAGCGAGTGGGATTGGAGATCCCTTGAACTTGTGTTCTCCTACCAGGAACCTGCAGGGAGTGGGAGATCCCAAGCAGCTCCTCTGCAGTTCATGCGGTTAGGATCACTGGGTGATGGCCGGGATCTGAGCCTTCACTGCTAACAGGAAGGCTCTGTGGACCCCTGTGATCCCTTCCCATTTTGTGGACACGAGGAAATGGAGAAGGGCATTGCTCTTCTAGCTGAGAATTGAGGAAAAGATGTCATAGCACAGTTAAAAATGTCAGAAACAAGACCTTGGTGTTTGTTTGTAGCAGACAAGAACAATGATTTGGATTCTCTTATGTCTGGTTGTAGTTACCCCCTAATTTTTCCCCTAGTGCTTACATCACTGCCCACTCCAGCGCGTGGCAGGATTGGCTCATGCCCTTGTCAGAGAAAAAGGATTTTGCTCTTGCTGCAAAATGTTGCCTTGCTGCTCACTCTGCCCAGGACCGAACCCATTTGCCTGTGACTCCATTTACATCAGCTATCCCAGGTCGTCTTCTGCAGTTTGTGGCACACCATCCGCTGCAGCGGTGGATGATTTGCATTTCAGATGGGAGGCTGGCGGAGTCCGAAGCATCCCTTAGGTCTGGTTTTGTTCAAACTCTTTCAGAGGGCAGGTTGCTGGAGGGCTGTGGGATTCAGGAGCAGAGAGAAGGCGTGCACCTGCACAGGAGTAGGTATCGGGAGCTGGTTTGTCTGTTTGAAAACCAAGCTGCTGAAGCAGGGAAAGGGGCACACAAATTGTCTTTCCATACATTACCACGCAGGCGGGGGGAATAATGGCAGAGGAGCGGCAGGGAAGGGGCTTTGTCATGGTTACAGGCCGGTGGCTCAGAATGTGGGTGGAGCGGCGCTCGTCCAGAGTTAGTGACCTCAGCAAATTGGAGCTCAGCCATGGTCAGTATGATAAATGATCTTATTCTGGGTCAAAGAAATGGTACCCCACAGGGAGGTATCCGCAAGGCGGCCCGGGAAAGCACTGTGCTCTTGCAGCACTGACCCCTTAGTGACCAGTGCTGCATATATCTTATTTATTACAGACCAGAAGGGAATTTTCCATGGTTCAGCCTTTACAGGGTACCCCTATTTCCCTGAAATGAGCTCTCAGTTCTGCAGCCAAGGCAAGAATACGGGTGTAATTACAGCCTCTGGGTGCCCTTCAAGGCACCGTGTGCGTTCTGGGGGTTTGTATGTGGATTTTAAGGCAGGGAAGGTGAGGTGCCTGGTCATTCCATGTGTTCGTCTGTGAATCCACCAGTGACCTGGGCAGTTCCCTGGGAGCTGGGAGCGGCGTATCCATGTCAGCTGGCCTTACGGTTGTGCAAAATCCTTCTGCGTTTCTGCACTGTATCAGCTCGGTGTGAGATCCTTCTCGTGCAACACCCAGCCTGGTGTTTCTTATTCTGGTTTCTCTCTGCACGCAGCGAGTGTCTTCTCTGCTGAGTTATCGCTGATGAGTCTGTCAGGCCCAGGAGGTTTTATTGAGCTAGGAAAGATCTATGGATTTCAGCCCTGGTTTTGAGGGTGCAGATAAACTCAGGCTCTTGTTCCAGGCAGTGCTAAAATGGAGTCTCAGATGCATTTCTCTTGCAGAGGAAGCTCAGCAGATTCTTCATCCAGGAACAGTTGGGGTAATGCAGAAGATCAGGCCTTGGAGGGTACGCAGGAGGACCGAGCAGACTGTGCAGTTCTGTCTGCTGCGACCAGGAGTGTTTACGATGCAGCTGGGCTGAAAATGAGCCGACGCTGTTGGGTTTTTGTATGCACGTTCGCTGCAGTTTTTGCATCCTGTCTGCTTGCGTGACAAGCCAATGACTTTCTGTCACTGCAAGCACACACTTGGTTTTCCTGAGCTGTGTGTTTCGCTGGGTGATTTGTTTTATGCATGTACTGTGGATTTGAGCTCCCATCTGTGCACTTGAACTAAGCAGTTTTCTCAAATGTTTGTCGGTTTTTCTTTTTTTTTAATTAACTTTAGATTATTTTTCCTGAGAATTTGGAGGGGTTTGATGTACCGTTAGCACAGGCAGCAGAAGCTGTCTCTGTATATAAATAAGACAGGGATTTCCTACCATGTGCTTCAGTCCCTCCTTTGCAGTTTGAGAATATTTCAGCTTCCTTGGACGGTTCACTTGCAATTCTCTGCTGATGCTGCTGATGGCGAGGACAGTTAGCGGTGACTAGAGTGGGCTTTTTGGTGTAGGTTTTGGTTTGCAGTGGATGAAATGGCGCGGGCTGGCAACAGGATTTCATCGAGACAGTGCAGCAGTGGTAAAAACCTGTCATTACTGGGATGAGCTGGACTTGAGCTGGTGATGTGGGGGTGAAGTGCTGTTATCATCTGAGCTGTCACCTGAACCTCACTCCTGGGCCCAAAGACGCGGTTGCTTTTGCAGCCGAATGGCCGCACACATAGTACAAGAGTGCTCCTGCCAGTAGCAAACGCCGCTGTTCAGCGGCGGGGGTCAGCGTCAGAACCAGCACGAGTGTAGGATTGCTGCATCCCAGTGATGGTTTCACTTGTCCGCGGATGTGGTGCCTTACCAGGTTGAGATTTTTTTCCTTCCTTCTGTGTCATTTGTAGAGGACCTGCTGTTTGAATAGCAAATCCTCTGCCCAGGGAGCTGGAAACCTGTTAGACCCGCGGCATAGTATCAGAAAGAAAACGTCTTAGAAAGGCTGCGTATATCAACTGTAAGAGATAAGCAGTTGTGCTATAATTTACCTCTTACTATTTCCTACGTGATAACATAGAGCGTCCTGATCAGGTCTGCTCTGCGAGGCACTGAGCTGCAAGATGGCTTCTCCCCACACCACTTCCAACGGGAGTAATCTTGTTCCTTTGCAATATCTTACTTGTGGGAGATGGTTTTTGGTATGGCTCTGGTCATTTTTCATCCTTTATAATCGATTTGTTCTAGTAATATTGGTGTGCAGAGACGTGAAGGTGAGGGGGAAAAAAAATTCAATGCTGAGAAAGCAGCCAAAAATATCGTATCTTAAGGTTGGCTGCAAAGAAGGGGTCTTAATTTTCGATGCCGTTTGGAGCAGGGAAGCTCCAGGCATGCACAGGGTTTTTTTTCCTACTGTCTAAATTCTTCGTTATGTGTGTACGTGACTTCTGGGGAGGAGTAAATGAATGTAGGCTCAGGTGGGGCTGAAAATAGCATTTATTATGGAAGGAGTAGGGGTGAGGGAGTCTTCCAGCTCAGCCTCGAATAAATCAGCCCTCTCGCCCCTTCGTTTGGGCTGCTTCTAGGTGGCTGTCTCTCATCCAGCTGGTGCGGCGTGTTTCTGTTTAAATGATCTCTCCTGAAAGGTCCCAGAGGAAAGGGCTGCTCATTCCGTGCAAGGAGAATGGTATATGGCACAGTTCATTGTTGTGTGCCCTACTGCAAGTGCATAAATATGAAACAGCTCGCGGGCGTTGCTGCGGTGGGGCTGCCGTCCCCTTTGTGCCCCCCTCCCCACTTCTCCTGGAGGCTTCTCTCCATCTTTCTGCCTCTCCAGCTTTCATTGCTTGGTGATGGAGAGCAGGAGCCGTTTGGGTGTGGGATCCTGAGGGCTTTACGTTGCAGCAGCATTTTTCAGGGGAAGGCGAACAGTTAGCTCTTGTTCTGGTGGCTGACGGGCATGGTGTGTGTTTGTGTGTGTGTGTATACATGTATATATACACACACCTTCGGAGCAGGGCTCGCCATCCCTGGTGCATGTTGCTAGGAAAGAGGCACAAAATAATCTATTTTGTGCTTTTAAACTATGTGTCGTTACAAGGGAATCACGGGTTGGCCCCCGGTGGGTGATCTGGCTCACCAGGCAGTTTTAAGGCGCAAAGCAGCTCTTTTTGCCCTGATCCAGTGCTCGGAGGCAGCAGTACCTGTCGTGCTGCGGGCAGCCCTGCAGTGGGACCGGCATGCTGGGGGTCAGGCTGTCATCCGGAGGCACCGATGGTCTGGGAAACTGGGGAGGGAACAGAGGGAATCTCAGAGCATCGCCCTCCCTCTTTCTCTGGGAGAAGAGGCCCCCACCGGCTGCAGATGGACATGTCCCCATCGCCTCGTTGAGGTGCACCTGCCTACAGCAGCACCGTTCATCCCTGGTATGACGGAAGTGATGGGGGTAACACTCTTGGGAAGAACCTGAGCTCTGCCCTGGGCAGTTCTGCAAGCCCTTAGAATCCTGGGCTAAGGCAGAGACTGAGTCAAGCAACTGCACACACGTTTATTTTTGCTGGTCATGATGCAAACACATGGGGAATTGTACACAGAGTTTTATTTTTAGGCACATGTGGAAAAGTTCCCGGTGACTATGGCGAGGTTACCACACGTGAGACAGACGTGGAAACCCATCCCACCATCCCTGCTCGTCCTGTGAGCAGGGCTCCAGCCCTCACTGGTGGATTTGCGCCTTCAAAAAGCTTCCTCATGCCTTGAAAACAAACAAAACTCTTTTGGGGCTTTCAAAGGGCTGTTTGAAGGAGCCCCGGGAGAGTAACTGATTGTGGATTCAGGATGATGAAGTGGTTTGTGGAACAGTGAAATATAGAGGCAAATGCAGGAGAACTCCACATTGCAATTTGTCAGCTTCTCTAAACCCTGTAACGGATTATTCCCCCCCTCTGTCGCTTCTCACCTCTCCAATAGGAAATTAACTGATGCTATCACTAAAGAAATTGTTTTTGCCTCACAAAGTAAAATTGATACTATAAAAACCCGCCAGCAGTGTCTCCTCCTCCTTTTACATGAAGACAAATCCTTCCTGTCACCTACTGAAATGGAAAGATAAAGGCTGAGCTTTAATAAAGAAGCTGTAAGCACCAAGTGTGGTGGGGGAACAGGCCCGGGGACCACGCCACGGCAGCAGGCGTGAAGCCGGGGGTATCACCAGTGTGGCCAGCGCCTGCGTGCGTGTGTCACGCGTGCTTGCGGACCCCTGTGTGCCCCACAGCTCGCGCCGCCAAGAGGCCGTGCTGGTTTTGGTACTGCTGGTGTCTACCTTTACTCCTGTTGCGTTCTTGTTTGGACTTTTTAAATCTAATTAAACACACGGAGAATTAAACATCAATTTGTTAAGTGATAACGGATGGCACCGGCTATGGGATGTGTCAGCTCTTAACACCGCAGTGTCCTGCTGGATTGGCG
>NW_010388694.1:0-4414 GCF_000710305.1 Buceros rhinoceros silvestris | reverse complement strand
CCTGCGTTCTTTTGGGATGCTGCAGGAAACCTCTTCTGCCCAGCCGTGGGGTTTGGGGCAGAGCCCGGAGCTCCCCTGGGCTGTCTGGTAGGTGCTGATAGGTGGGTCCTTTGACTGGAGGTTTGCAGCTCCCCCCATCCGTCCTGCCTGTTCTCTTCGACTCTTTCATGGGTAAACAATCACTTTGTCCTGGCACCAGCCAGCAGCTGTCAGCTAGTTTGCAGACTGCTGTTCTTTCTCCTTTCAGGGGACATCAGAAACCTGCTAAAGTGGATCAAACAGAATCTGTTGAAGGAACGACCGGAGTTATTTATGCAAGGGGAGTCTGTGTGAGTACAGCGCTGTGGATCCTCCTGGATTCTCTATCCCCACAGGCTGAGATACGTTTGCCTGTTGGTTGCAAGCAGCACGTTAATGACCATGAAAACAGGGGATTTTCTAAAGTGCTAATGGGAGGCATCCCACACTACACCTCACCCTGTTCCAGGGAGAGTGTCTTTTGCAGCCCTCACCCCAAATCTTTAAACCTTCAGTGTGAAACAGGACCACATAAACTTGCTCCCTGCTCTGTCACCTGGCACAGCGTGGGGCCCGTATCCTCAATTCCAGGAGTTCCAGCAGGTCTGTTTGTTCCCTGCTGACATCACTGGGACTGAAGCAGTCACTCGGAGAAATGCCAACAAATATTTCTTCTGGGAAATGTATTTTTATTGTCAAAACGGGGCCAACCTCGTGGAAGGGGAAAAAAAAAAAAAGCCGGGAGAAATGGAGCAGCGTGAGCTGTGCAAACCATCCCTGGCTGCGGGGTGGCGCTGGGGGTGTTTAACATTCGTCACGGATCTCTGTGAGCTGAAGCGTGTGCCAGGTCCCCTGGTAACAGGAGAGACAATTGCAGGACACTGAAGATCAAAGAGGGGGAATCCCTTTGCCTGTAATCAGGGGCTCAGGGTGGATCTCGCGTGTTTAGTGCCTTTGCTGGGGGTACCGGAACAGCTTTCCCTTCCTTCCCATCCAGCTCTCTGCGCTCCACGGTAGCGCGTGGGCTTTAATTACCTGGCTTTTCTACATGGAAGGGAGATGTAGCATCCTCAGGAACGGTGCATTTTGATTCAAATGAGTGTCGGGATTGCTCCTGCCTCCCCTTTATTTGATCTAGGGAGGGCACGGGCTGTACCTGTTTCCTGTTCTGTGCTAGGATTCCTTTTTCTCGTTGGCTTTATAGGCAGTCAGCTTCTGATCTGTGCTGCAACATCCCTTGTTTTTAACTATTCGTGATGCTTTCTAGCAGCCCTGTATCCTAATGATTTCTCTCTGTTCTGCAGGAGGCCAGGAATTTTGGTGCTCATCAACGACGCAGACTGGGAACTAATGGTCTGTACTCCTTCACTTTGACTTTCTCTGTTGAAAATATTGCTGTGTCTGTTCTGCAGTGGCTCTCAGAGAAGCTATTTCTGATTCTTGCCCCAAGCGAAGCATCTCGTGTTTGAGGGGGAAGGGGCAGGCTGGGCTCTCTCTCCCTGTACTGTACCATGGCTGTTGGGAAGCCTGGAGCCTTCCTCTAACCTGCTGAGTCTCATCAGTCAGCGTCTGTAGAGAGATCACCCGCATTCCCTGGCCTCTGGCAAGGGGCTTCGCACCTCCAGCTGCCAGCAGGTCTCCCCGGCACATGCGGTACCAGCTTAGTGGTACCAGGCAGTGTCCCAGCCCCCAGCAGAGCCCCTTCGCTGGCCCAGGTGGTGCCACAGCCGGTGCCGCAGCCCTGGGGAGATTCCTGCCCAAACAGGAAACCGGGACATCTCTCCCCGTTGCAGCCCACTGTTGTGCTCAGACAACAAACAGCCCCGGACTATTTTCCTGCCTCAGGCAACGACCTGTTCTGTCAAAACCCTGGTCCAGCAAGCGGTGTGGGATAATGAGCATCAGCTCCTCGTCTGATCTCTCACCTTTGCTTCCGTTAGGATGAAAACATCAGTCTGTCCCCTTCTGCTCTCCCTAACACGCACCATCTTTTTATGAGCTGTTTTCTCTTTGTAGCTAGTGTTTGGAAATGACATTTAAACCATTTTTCATTTTTGTTCTTGGCCTGCAGGGTGAGCTGGATTATAAACTCCAGGACCAGGATAATGTGCTTTTCATCTCGACATTGCACGGCGGGTGAACTCCTGAAAAAACAAGAGCATGTAAATCCAAATCCCTGGGCAAAAAACTCGAACAAAAACTTAAACCCACCCAAACCTCTTGCCTGTGCTCGGTCTCTGCATCTCCCCACCGCGTTCTCTTGTTACTAGACATCCAAATAAAGCCCCGCCAGCACGCGGCCTGCTGTCTACCACAACAGCACCCATCTTTTGGTCCTCATTCCACCTCTCCTGACTGCACTTCCAGGTACACCAGCGAGCAGAGAGCACCCACAGCGCGCTCACCTTGGTTTTTCTGTGACGGGAGGGAGAGGGGTGCTGACCCTCGAGTGGGATGGGGTGTCTTTGCAGGCAGTGAGGCATCCTGGGGGAGTTGTGCCTGCTTTGGGGCAAAGCTGGGGAGCCTCTGCCTTGGTGCTGGGAACTGGGGTTCCTTTAACACGGTGCTTAGTGCTGGTACAGCCTGTGCACCAGCCAGGGACGGGCGAGACGCAAGGTGCGAAGAGACAACGGTTACTTTACTGGCCTTTCTGTGAGGGAGCAGACATTACAGCTTCAGAGCCCTCTGCCGTGACTTGACACTCGTGATATTTATTTATGGGAAGTAGGAGAGAAGTAGGCTTTTTTGTTTTTATGTTGCCTTATACCTCTTTCATACCTGAGCTGAGGCAGGGTGAGCCCACGAACAACCTCAGTTTCTACCCATCTGGTCAGAGGGGAAACAAACCCCCTGTGCCCGGCCTGATAAGGGCAGCAAATTAACTTCCTGCCCCGTGCGGGACAGAACCGATCCACCTGTGCTGTGTTCTGGGCAGGTGGGAGCTGCGCTGCTGCAGTCTGGAGGCCCGGAAAGGACAGTCAGTGGCTTTTAACCCTTTCCATCAGCGGGAGGGGGAGGCTTCTTACTGTGCACCCTGAGGAGGTCCTGTGAACACAGCGGAAGTGGGTGTGTGCAGCTCTGCTAGGGCATGGATGCTGTTCGCTTTCCAGAAGTTTCCTCAGACAGAGACTGGCCTGGGAGGCCACGGCGAGAGCAGAGGGAAGGGGTCAGAAAGGATGGTGTTGGCACCAACAGGTCTGAAATGTGCTGCACGAGCTTCCAGGAGCATCCAGCCAGGGTTGTCCTTCCTGCGCTCCCCCCTGCCCTGCTCACCTGTGTTTCAGCACGGCTCCAGCCGCACGTGGTGGTCCCAGCAGCAGTGCTCCTGCTCTCCCGGGGCAGAGGGCTCCCCGGTGCCATAAGCTCCATCAGTGCACGTCTCAGAGCTGAGCTGCCCCATGTACTGCTCGCCCTGTCCTCCTCTGCGGGAGCTGCCGAGGAGGAGCTGGGAGGCAGCGAGCAGTGCAGTCGCCAGCCCCTGCTCGGGCAGCCCGGCCTGACAGCCTGAGTGCTCCGCTCCGTACGAGGAGCCTTCCCCGTCCTGCGCCTGGCAGGGGAGTTACTCCGTCTGACATGGAGGGAGTGTCAAAGAGTCATTCCCCCGCCTGCCTGCTCCGGTGACTCCTCTCTCGCGTTTACCCCACCACAACCTGCGTAACTAAAAGCGCCCGTGGACTGCGATGCTGCTGCTTCTGAGGAACCCTGACTCCAACCTGCTGCTGGTAATGAACCAATATTCAGCCTTTTCCAAATCCAGCCGCAGCGACTCGAGTCCAGCTTGTGCCGTTTGTAAATGATACAGATGGGCCAAAGGCTCTTCTCTGTCCTGAGTTCACGGCCATGAGCTTTGATGGGCCAGGGGAGCAGAGAAGGGGATTCCAGGTGATGGAGCTGGCTGAAAAGCAACGAACCTGCATGCTGTGCGGCTTGAAACAGACTCAGACCCAAGGGGGAAAAGGCAGGTTTCGCCTCCAGCGCTGCTGCCTGCCCTTCCTCTACACTGCATCTGTGCCTTAGGCTAGGCTTCTCTGTTCCTATCCCCCCCGGCCGTTTGCTCACGGTAGGGTGAGTTCCTTCCCAGGGAGGTGTTACTGCTTTGCTAGCGCAGGTAGACCCAGATGGCTTCGCTCCTGCTGTAGTAAATCTGTCAGTCATTGCTAAAAAAAGCTAGAAAAGGGAAGACGAGGGAAGCCAGAGGAGTGGAGAAGAGGGGTACGGCGAAATCCTGTAACAAGAAGAAGAAGTTTCTGAAATAAAAGCCTTTTAAAACATTCTCTGCCTCCAGCTTTGTCCTAGATAGGATCCTGGTGAAATGTTCCTCGGCTCTTGCAATGCTTCCCCGCTCCCCCTGGGTTTCCTTGGCAGCCCCAGCCGAGTCGCTGGGCTCATAAAGCCT
>NW_010388693.1:483-1209 GCF_000710305.1 Buceros rhinoceros silvestris | reverse complement strand
CAGCTTGCCCACGGCGCCGGGCAGGTGGAACGGCCAGCGGGGACGTGAGGCCCCCGGGAAGAAAACCAAGAGCCAGGTTCGAGGGTTTGCACACACAGGTCGCAATGGCCGTCGCTGCCTGACGGCAACGGGGCTGGAGCAGCCGCGGGACGCGGAGCAGGGGGTTTGCACGGGCAGCACCGCACCGTGTGCTGGAAGCACGCCTCACCCCAGCGCCGGGCGAGGCTGCCCGGTAAACTAGATTAAAAACTGAGAGTTAAATCCCCAAAAGGGGCTGGAAATGGGAGCAATCGGTCCGTGCAATGATCTCCACGTGGCTCTGCGAACAGCTCTTTTTTAGGCCAACGCGATTCACTCTCTACACTGAAAATCTGGACTGAAATGTAGGAAAAGGCGCCTTGCTACGGGTGAGGACCGCAGAGGGCAGGGGAAGCGCAAAGGCGAGAATAACCGCGCAGCGATTTGACCCGACGTGCGCTGAGGGCAGCAGGCAGAAGGGGCTGTGGCAGCGAGGGAGTTGGTCTGGAAGGTCTTTCCAAACCGAGGGTGACCTGCTGGCAGAGAGTCACTGGAGAAAAGAGCAGAAACGGCTGGAACGAGCCCTTTCGCCCGCCCAGCTGGCCCCAGAGGGCCGCCCTGTCTCCCGCCCTTCACTGGCCCTGTGCCCATCTCCACCCGTTACGGTTGCCGGGCTGGGGCCATCGTGCTCCCCTCACCAGTGAGACG
>NW_010388693.1:0-376 GCF_000710305.1 Buceros rhinoceros silvestris | reverse complement strand
TACGGGACCATTGGTGCTGTCTCCAGGGAGAGCATCCCTGTGCCTCGCCGTGAGCAGCTCCTTGCCCGGGGCCAAGGCCACAGCGTACCCAGCTTTTCCCACGTGGCGCCAGGCTAGGTGCCTCCTGAGCTGCCCACGTTAGCCCTCCTGAGGACACCTGAACCATGCAAACATGATTTTGGGGGTGCGAGCAGGTTGTTCCCCAGCCAGAAACTCCCCTGGAGAGAGCACCCAGTGCTGTCAACCAAGGGACGGTCCCCAGCAGCGGCGGGTGCCATCGTGGGGTGGGGGGGTCAAAGTTGCAGGGAGTACAGGCGACCGTGCTCTCACAGCAGAGCTGAGGAGACGTTTTTGGGGTGGCCAGAGGCAGCTTTGG
>NW_010388692.1:0-7334 GCF_000710305.1 Buceros rhinoceros silvestris | reverse complement strand
GCACACAGCATCAGGACAGCCCCTGGCAAAAGGGGTTTCATCACTACCTTCGCAGCGACGACGGGCAAAGGTAAAATTTTTGCATTAAATCATGGATATTGCAGGTAGTACATTCATTGCATCCAATGTGCAAAACAGCTTACTTGGCTGAAACCCATGTCTCTGACTTCCAGTGACGCTGCTTGGGAGGGAGGAATCTGAGAGTAAAGGACACTGACATGTGAATGGTGAGGCTTGGACTTGAGCAGGCCCAAATATAAGGCAGGTGGGCTGTAGTCCAGCCGTATGCTACCATAATGACCACAGGGATCAGCCCACACCAGCTCCCTTTCTAGCACTGCATGACCATGCACCAAGAGACAACCTTCTACAGGATCAGAGGAAGACTGTGGTGTCAAGGATGAGTGCTGTCACACACTGTGCTCTTCCGCAAGCCTAAGGGTGAGGTCTAGTGGATATTCCCATATGGAGCAAGAGGAAATTGCATAAGCTTCTGGCTGCTCATGAGACAAGTCAGAGAAGCAGCATTCAGCTCTCAGCTCTGTGGCTGCTGCACTACGTATGGCCTTCTCATGGACTCATCAAGGCACTGCTGCAATGTGAAACAGTTTCTTAAAAGATCTGGATTCATGCTGGCCACTAAACTAAAGCAGCTTCACCTCGCACCCAGCTGAATGTCCTCTTGCGCACACTCGCTTTCAGTGCTCCAAGAGGAAGCAGCACAGAAATTCTTTTCCTTCTGCTGTGCTGTCCTGAAGCAGGGTGTACACTGAGGATGCTCCTCGGCTTGAGGCTGATCAATGAGGGAGAGATAGAAAGAAACTCTGCTCTACCAACAGTGAGCAGATTCCAACCAAGCAGGTCCTTGTTGGCCAGAAAGGTTCTATAAAAGACCTGGTGTAGTGCATTTGCCACAGTGATTAAACAGTTGTTAAAATATTTGAAATGATTATGTAGATCTCACAGCAATTAGCAGCATCCTGGCATTCAATGGGCTGAGGCAATGCGTATTGCGCTGATTTAGATCACATGTGTTCGCATTCCCCAAACAAGCTAAACCTTGTATTTATTGTGATTAACAGAAGAGGGAAAAAAGATGCACTATGATTTACCAGGGGCTAATCTCTGCGTTGAAGAGCCTGGAGTGATCTATCCATGGATCATTAATTTGATTTCAGAGGCCACAACAGCGTGGTGCTGCTTCTTTGTGCCTCAGTCCTCCCATTTGTGAAGTGGGAAGAACAGCAGTTGTGAGTCACCACTGCTCTTAATCAAAAAGCACATGTGCTGGTCTCTTTTTGCTCTGACCTGATTTTCAGGAAAACAAACTTTAAACCAGTATTTGATTGTTTCAATTGCCTCTCTCCTCTTCTGCAAGCAGCTTTTGTTTAACCTTCCCTCACATGATCTGTTAATGAAGTCCTGCCTCTAACTTTTAAGTTTAAAAATAATTCCTCGCATCACTCACAGTCTCCAACTTTATCACGGGAAACGCTTTCCAGCATGTCAGCTTGCCCTTTAGACACCACTGCTTCAAGAACAGGAGACAGATAAACAGATTTTTCTTTCATGCTCTGCAACTGCTACAACAGCTTGCAGAAGCACAAATATTGCGCTCGAGCAGTTAAGATTTATACTGCTCTGAACTTTATTACTGCTTCCGTTTCAAAAAAGAAATGTTGGATTGTTGTTTGTTAAATCAAAATGTGATTTCAAGTATTAAATAGTATATGAAATATTCCCCAAAGACTTCTTTGCATTCTGTTAAAATGACTTCACACTAATCTCTAGAGTACAGATGAGCAGTAAAAGATTGGTCTTGGACAAAGAAACTTTATAATACAGACAGGATCTGGAAATTCCAACTTGTTACAATAACATTTTAAATTAAGAGAGACAGAAAAAAGTAACTACTTTTGCATAAAAAAAGAAATAAATACCCTTTTTAGTATGAAGAAAGAACCACTAATGTCCTTTAAACATCAATATAACGTGGAAATTATTCTGTATTTGTGAACTTCTACATAAACAATTTAATATGATACTTTGCCAGATCATCCCACCGCTTCTCCAAGTTAGTTTTTAAAATCACAAATCTCCCAAAATTCAGAAATTACTGTCCATCAGAAATCAGGAGGAGACACTGAGTAAAGAATGAGGAATCAATCAAATTGAGGTTTGAAATTTTAAGTACGTGAGTTTCACCATGGTCAAAGCTTCAAAGCTGACTTCAAGTACTACTCAGTATTTAGCCTCTCTCAGAAAATATAAGTTAAGGTAAAAGAAAAAAGAAATGTAAACAACTTATTTTTTCCACTCGTACAAAAGCAGCTTTATCAGAAAGCCTCACAGGAAAATGATACTGTTTTGGGGAAATTCTAACTCTGAAGCAGTGCTGATACTAGGACACCCACCTGGTCTTTCTTGCAAGGCAAGCAATCCCTTGCATCATTCCCCAAATCCTGTGACCAGGTAAGACATTGAGATGCAAACGAAGTCACTTCTGCCTTGTGGGCCAGTAGAGAAGCTGGAATGCAGTTTCTTATCGGGCACTTGGGTGAGGAAATTATGGTTCTGGGAGATCACAAGACTGCTGAAAACAAAGAAGTGTCTCAGAAGGGTTGTGTCACTGCTACCCAACCATGTCCTAGGTCTTCAGAAAACTCACAGAACCCTATCTATGTTCCCTTGAAGCAGATGATGCCTCCTTTTCTAACCTAATAATGATGCAACTAACTTCATTATGGGTGCTGCAGCTGAATGACAGTTTGAATCTCATTTTATACTAGGGAGAATCCATAAGAAAGATTTTTTAAGTGGGTACTTACGCACATTGTTAATGCCAGAGAGACCTATAAACTGCAGAGCCACCTCAGATCATTGGTGAGGAATGCCCAGGCTGGGGAGGAAGGCTGATTAATTTTCATGGAGCTGTAAGGAAGAAAAGATACTGATCATCCTTTTTGGTAGCCTTTTTGCCAACCATGTTCATAATTCAGGCAAAAATTACCTGCAGTTCCTATAACTTCTCTGAAACTGGCACTAAAAATACGTATTAAAGTGAGTAGCATTTCTCAAGGTGGCATAGGGATATCCACTCTATATTTCTGTTCTTGCATCCTCCCAGGTTTCTGAGACAGTCATTCTGGTGTTGGAAATTTACTATGCTTTTTTTCTGTAAGAAGAATCTTTACTGTAAAGTAGAAGAAAAACATGTTATTTTTCTGAGAAGAAAGTTGATATTCTTTTTTAAAGTTTCATTTTCCTAAACACAAATATGACTCTAGCATTTCTTACACATAAGCCAGACTCTGGCCTTTAAAATCAGCACAGTACTCTCTGCAATAAAAAGCTGGTCAGTGAAAGCTTGCTATGGAATACAGTAGTTTGCATTCGAGGGTAGATAACACTTTAAGAAACACCTTGACTAAGACCATGTTGTTGTAGAAGTCTATCCTTATGTCATGGTGTAGTAAGGTAAAACGATAGAAACCAGATTTAAGCCAGAGGACTTGAACCTCTTATAAATAAACATGTTTTAGGTAAGCCAGTTCAGCCTTTTTATTCTAGGAATAAAGATCCTGAATTTAGATTTTCATAGTAATGCAAAAATTGATGTTTTCCTAAATAAAACAACCTTCCTTTGTTCTTTGGGTAAATGGTATCCAAACAAACCAATTATTCTTACTTCAGTAAAGATCATGGCACATGGGTTACCTTGAGACGGCTGGTCTGCAGGAACTTGCTTATATGTACACACTCCTGTCACAGTTAAGTGTGACATGGCTTATTCTGTTTACATCTCACGGATGTTTTTGAAATATCACCAGCCTGATGTACCTCTGTGAGTCAACTTACCATTAATAAAAAGGAGTTCTACTTTTCTGATTTCTGGGTCTTTTTCTGGCAGATACAGGTTGGCCCTTTCCTCTGTGCATTTGCACCAGAAGAATGAAGAAGAAAAAGGACAGATTCAGAAATCCCGGATTCAAATCAGTACAGTGGTTCCGAAGGGGAAGGATTGTGCTGCACATCCTGGGTGTGCAGCAGCTGAGTTTCATGTTGATGAGATGCTTCCCTGGAGATCAATGCTGAGTTCACCCCTCCAAATGCAGAGGCAGCACACTGCTGTGCAAGTTCTTGGGAATACTGAGAAATGCACAGCTTCTGTCACCTGATAACCTGCAGGGCCAGATAGCTACAGGGCAGCTGGCGGTCTTCCAGCTGTCTCAGTGGAAACATGGCCAGTTATTAAAAGGTGCTGTTCCTGCCTCTTAGAAGAGTGGTGTGCCTTTGGCAAAACAGTTGGAGTTTTGCATATGTAAAGTTCCTCAAAAGCTGGTTTTTTCAAAGTAATTTGGAAAGTTACCCTCCAAAAAAGGAGAAATACAAATTGATGGAAAGGCTCTCTTTCCTTTTGATCTTCAGGTTACTGCAGAAGGGACTGTGACTACTGTGATTAGCTAACTAGGTCTTTTCCGGACTGGATAGCATGGCTTTGGTTATGCTTTTAAACAGAGGAACTGAAGGAGTCTTGATTTCACCCCTTCTCCCTGCTAACCTGGAAGGAGAGCATTGCACACAAGACCCCCACACGGTTACTAGTCCCCACAGAGATGTCTCCCATAAAGACTGCTGTGGCTGGTGTGACTGCAGCAAGGTGTCACAAGGTTGGGCAGTTTGATGGAAAATTATATCTAGCAGTATCTGCCCAGTTATTACCTCTAACTGGTGCCGCTGACCCTGACCCTCTGTTCACTTCAGCAGACATTGGGATTGCAGTTTGGCATACGAATGGTGCCCAGGCAGGAGCAGCAGGAGCAGCGCTGGAACAGAGGGGTATCTAGCAGCTGTGCAGTATGGCATTTTTACCTTGGCCGAAGTTGTGAACAGTCTCCGCAGCATGGCTGGCAGTCTTCACGCTGATGACAATACAATACAGGTCTCGGAGAGAAATGTTCATCCAGGAGCTGGAGGTAGTCCTAGGCCAGCTTCCTATCACAGGTTTATAAATGGCACTCTTGTGATGACCAGGTTGTGACCATAGCTGTTGCTGCGCTGATATCCCTCGCATATGCTTACATTTCTGCACCTGGACTCCCTGGCTTCCTTCCCAAAACATCTGGTGAACTGATATGTCCACACAGCTGTTATGACTCAGGGAAAGCCACAGTCAACGTGCTGAAGGTGAAAGCACTCCTGTGTCCTTCAAGAATTTCAACAAATTCCCAGTTCAGCTTTCCCTATGTATCGTAGTTAGATAAACTTGTAGGGTGAACTTACCTTCATAGCAAAAACAGTATCTGGCGTTCGTGTGAGTGCGTACATGTACTAAGAGTATTCATGAGGAGCGGTAGCACAGCGCTATCACGTGCTAGCTGACTACATGGTAACTTCCCCAAAGAGGCAAGACCTCACACCATTGGAAAAGCATTGGTTTGTCTTGGTGCATCTCAGGGCACATTACAGAGCAGCAGACATGTGATTTATGGTGCAAGACATTCTGTAATTTTAACCTTACCTCCTGTCATGCCAGCTAAACATATTGCTCTTTTAGAAAAGAAGTCCTTGTCCCTACATTATTGAGAACTTCACTGTAGCCTTTCAAAGCTCAGTTGATAGCAGACACAACTACAGAAACAAAGCTAACCTAAATAGGAGTAAGAAGTCCCTTCGCACAGAAAATACCAGCAAAAAGCTGTTAAGTAAAAACTTTTCAAATCCCACACAGCTCAAAAAAAAGAAAAACCAACAAAAAAACCCAACCCCCCACCTAACTACAAGTTAATCAAACAATATGAAGTTCATCTAATCTCCTGAGGTATTTACATGTGAATTGGTCACCTCGTGAAAAGTTTCATGCTGGGAAGACATAGATGCGTAGTCTTACTCGGTGCCTGCATTTTCATTTTCCTTTACAAATAAGGAAACGGGTCATTTTCCTTAGAAAAGACTGGTCTTGAAACTGTCACTCCACACACTGTGGAAACACAAATGGTTAAAAACAGACAGCACAAGGGTATCTAGCTTAATTTTTCAAACCTACACACACTACTAGTTTTTCAAATTAGTGCAGGCATGCGATGTTGTTTGTTGTAGCGTATATCACACTCTTTTTCTTCCTTTCAGATGTTTTCCTCGTGTCTGTGCTGACTGACCAGCTGTGTAACAACTTAAGGCAAAAAACAAGAACTTCCAGAAATTTCAGCCACAAAGTCCACTAGAAATTTGTAACACAGCTTTACTAAGCAACTAAATATTAAAATGAGCAAGTAATTCCTGAGAATTGTAATGCATACAGTGTGCATTTGCTGCAGTCCAGTTTTGAAGTCCTTTCCATGTTTTACATTCCCACTCGAACTGGCAGAGCTGCACACACATTAACTACCCTGATGGATCAGTCCTGAGTGTTCATAGGGCACCTTTCACTTAAGTAAGTAGTTTAGCTTTAGGATAACTTCTTTTCTCAGAGGTTTTACAAGGCTTGCTTATGCTTCCTTACTAATCAAGGAGCACCTACGTATTTTTTGGTGGAATCAGTACTCTAGTTCAGTGGCAAGAGACTTGCACGAGTACTTTGAAGAAAAGAAGACAACCCCTCCAACTTAACCTCTATGTATTTGGCTCAGTGAGACTTCCTTGGGTCAAAGACTGCTCCCTGCATAATCTGAGTAAGGAAACATGTATTGCTTATTTCAACAACACTCTGTGTGTCTTAAGACATCAAAAAAGGGAGAAGCATATGATTTCTTCCTCTTTGCTGTTGTGCAACAGTCTACATAACCTGTTTTTTACTCTAAATATGTGGTTTCAAGTTATCAAGCTAAAGTCATCAGCAGTGCTGGCTTTAGACATGTTGAAGGGGGAACCCTGTGCAGGTCTAGCAGTCAATCCAGCACTAGAGGCAAGCTCCCTGTTAAAAAACAAAGTCTGTCTACTCCAGGTTAGATGCCAACCAAGTTCACTTGTAAAACTTTTAATATCTCACCTGTACTGCAACTCTAAGTGTCACAATCAGTGTTTTCCAGTAGGCTGGAATGCTACACATTAAACACCAGCTGCACTGCTCGTCAAGTACCCGACTCTCACCAGGCTCAAGTCCAGAGGCAGGAAAAAGCAGTTTTCACATATTAAATTATGGGGGAATAAAAGGCACTTTCCTGGAAACATTTCTTGCCGTGACGCCGAGACCCTGCCGGGTGGGCGATGCTCCCTCACACCTGCCTGGTGCCAGCATCAGGGACGCTGCCCTGCCGGGAGTGTTTAAGGGGACCCGCGGCGCAGCGGCACGGGCAGCGTGCGGCTCTGCCCTGTCGGAGCGGGCTGTGCGGGGC
>NW_010388691.1:0-2432 GCF_000710305.1 Buceros rhinoceros silvestris | reverse complement strand
CCCCTCCAATTCCCACACATAATTCCCCAGTAAACAATACATTGCAGTTCCTTTAAGATGTGTCGAAGAAACATGGTTCTTTCTCGAAGTGGGATTCATACTCAAATTTGAACACTAGGAACAAGATTCAGTTTGACATATATGGGCACCACGAAGCAAGATTCCACAGGTAAATCTTTACCTACTACTACTTCCACTTGCAAAGGCTGGGATTCTCCCAATCATTACTATTTCTCAGGATCATACTGGCACCCCCTCCAAACTCTAGATCAAAAAGTACAAAAAGCAGGACCAACACAGATATCCCTCAATTTCTGCTGATGGGAATGGTACGGGATAAAGAGTTGCACTGGAGAACAGACCATCAGCTTTTTTGGAGGCCACCACAAAATCTTCACAGGTAAATAAAGGATCCTAAGGGACTGATACAAGAAAGAAGGGGTGCGTTCCTGGTACAGACACTCCATAAGAGAAGTTGCTGTCAAATTGCAGAATCTGAACAAAGATCTTGACGTTTTTTCAGCACAGGACAGAGAAAAAGCATTTGGCCCACAATGAAATTATGTGAGCAGAGCACCGCTAATTGTACTCAATGAAAACAAAAGAAAATTCAGATGTTTTCAATGCTCACAATGCTTGCTGGTATTTTACTGACCAAATCCAGCACTGAATCAGAACTGCCGTGGATTAAGTCAGCATAGCCAAAGCCTTTGGTGTGAAGCCTCCACTGATCACATTGTTTTTCCAGATGTCACTCCATTCTGCCTCTAAATTGTCAGGCACAATATATAGGATCTGGGAGCAAGATTTAGGTTAGAAAGATTGTTGTGAATGCTTCCTTAAACATATCTCAGTCTCACCGTTCTGCTCTATAATTTTCACCCTGGAATGTGGGCACATACTTACATCTACATATTAGTTTATCTGATACCTGAAATTACAGTAAGATTAACTCACCTTAAGAATTGCCGATATATTTTGAATCTATGTGCCATTATTTGTTCCAGCAGCCTAATAAATTTCTTTAAATGCTTCACTTTAGTGCTTGCATCATTATATCTTTCCTTTGCATCATGAAATTGCCTGTTTTAATTAACAAAGTCTAAGATCAACATGTATTACATTAAAAACGAGCTATTGTAAATGCTGAAAATCAATTCGATACTCAAACTTTCACGTAAAAACTTTCTTGTGAGGATCTACATTAAAGCTAAAAGTATTTGATGAGTCAAGTAAGCCACTGTTCATAAATGAAAAGTGGTCAAAACTTAAAATTCTACTTCTATTTTTAATTCTTTTGAAAGGACACCCTTACTCCAGAGAGAATGAACGACTGGGCTTCCAATGCTCAAGAACATCCAAGGTGAGGAATTTCTTGAAACACACTGCAGTCAAAACCTCAAGTAATTGCCTGACTTCTGTGTTAGTTATTCAAACTAGAAGTATTAATGCTTCATGCTCATTGCAGCACGGAGTAACAGTGAGTTATGTTTGCACCACGTAGTCATAACTGGGATACTTCTAAACACTAAGAGGAGATCTCTTCTCCTAGAAGTTACTGGTAACTTCATATATATAGTACAGACACTGTCTAAAATCACTAGAGGGTATTTCAACACTCCCAAACCTGTTCAGTACCAGACGACTGAGCACTCAGCACAGCATGTGTCTATACCTTCATACATGGTTTAAGTACTAAAAACCCATATAAAGGCACTGCGAGTCAGTAAGAACACTCTTCTTTGCCCTATCTTTTCCATCTTACCTGATCTACTTTAGACATTAAAGCTGACTTACTGTATTATTTCTTCTCTGTTTCCATGGCGATCATTTTCTGAATTTATCCTTTCTCTCAAGCGATTCATTTCTGCATCAAGACTTTTAACAGTTCTGCTGACCTCCATGCGCTCTGGGTAGATTTGCCTAGCTTGTGACATTTTTTCCTAAAGCAATGTTTGAAACTCAATTAATTGTTTCATTTTGAAAAAACATTTAGTCTTCACAACAAATATTTTGTGCTATGGAAATAAAAGATCTCTCAGCAAGAACAATGTTTTTGTATCATTCTTTGTGTACTTATCACAGCAAACCTAGTTAGCACTACCAATTTTACTAGCGAGATTTACAGGTAGGTAGTTATTTCAGTGCTAAGAACTCTGTCCATCTGAGATCTTTAATATGTTCATGGTTATTCACAGATAAATAGGGAATCAATTTCATCATGTAAATAGGACAATCTTTGCAGATGTGATTTCAGAGTTAGTTAATAAAGCTTGATTAGCCAAGTCTTCAAGAGATCAGGTAGGAGGTCTGTGCAAGGTAAAACCTAGCACCCAAAAAAACCAACAGTACTATTCAATTTAACTTAAAACACAAATTTAAAGGTTAAGTCATCTTAATCTTTTCATTGCAAAGTACAGAAGAAATACCCC
>NW_010388690.1:0-1241 GCF_000710305.1 Buceros rhinoceros silvestris | reverse complement strand
GGTAGCTGGGGCCCTTACCCCGTTACCGCCGCGGCCCTGCGCCGTCCCTGGCAGCGTGCGCCTGGGCGGGGGGAGGGTGGGCCCCGGTGCTCGCTCTCCTTTTTTGCCGTCTCTTAACCTGTCTGGGAGCTTGCATGTGAACTTCTCTTTCTATTTGTTTTAGAACAGTGGAGCCATTGGAATATTACAGAAGATTTCTGGTGAGTAAAAACCAATATGCCTGTATAAATTGCTTGTGATAATTTTTTTCTTGTTTCTGCTTTTCTCATTTGTCTGTATGGAAACCTGAAACTGTAAGGGAAAACCAAAAAAACCTTAATGTGCAGGGGAAGAATGGTCAGGCCCTTTAGAACGTGTTTTTCCACCTGTCTGTCTGCACCGTTGATGCTGCTGCAGGTTGTGTCCCTGTTCCCCTTGATGGGTAAATGCTTCTGTTGGCCTCGAAAGGAATGCAAGTTAAATTTGGCAAAGGTGGTGGTGAAGGTTTGTGGTTAGTACAAAATTATGTCAGACCAGGCGTTTAGATGCTACTAAAATAAATAACAGAGGATACTGCTGCTAACCGAGCTCATGGCGACTGCGAAGGAAAACCCCTGACTTCTGGTATGTTAAGTGACTCTATCTGTTATTAAGGTAGTATCAACTTAGAAATGGGTCCGGTTTTACTGAAGTCAGTTTTGGTTCTCACAACTGAACCAAAAGTCTTTGCTTTTGAGAAGTTCGAATTGTGATGAATAAAAATTCAGATCTAACATGATGGCAAATTGTGCAATTCTTTACTTAAGGTTCAGGTATGGTACAGCTTCTGACTGACATATTTCAACATTGGGGGTTTTTTTAGGGGGTGGGGTGGGTTTTTTTGCTTTGTTTTTTTTTTTTCCCTTTAGTTCACTCTTAAGAGCTTCACTAGGTGGGGATGGGGGAGGAAAACTGTCTACGAAGTCTGAACAATGCAGACAGGTAGAAACTCTCATTTTAAGGTATTGTTGAGTAATCATTCTTGGATGATAATCTGAATCTTACTCTACAGGCAATCTATTGTTATATTCATTTTCTACATAAATCATGATAAATTAAAAATATGGGTTTTTTTTGTGGGGCTACAACCACAAGCTACATATCAGTTGATGAAAAACTGGCTAGAAAGTGATCGAGTTTTCCCTAGTGCGTATATCTGCTAAAACCAAAGGGATACTATTTTATTTTACACAATTGTGTATTACAGAATACTACATTATCTT
>NW_010388689.1:13902-22016 GCF_000710305.1 Buceros rhinoceros silvestris | reverse complement strand
ACACTCAGTTACACCACATGCTGCTGATGAACTCTATTGCGGTTATGCCCAACCTGTTCCTAAAGTACTGGTGTTTTGAAGTGTCCCAGCACTGAGCTGACCATGGCATTGAAGTGTCTGGACACCTCGGTGCCCCGGTCAGGTCAGCGCCTGGACACCTTGGCACCCTGATCAGCTCAGCGCCCCGGTCAAGTCAGCACCATGGCTAACTGCGCTGTATGATCTCCTCTCTGCTCAGGTCCAGATTTTCCTTCTTTCGCCCCCACCGTCTCTTGTCGCTCTGAGCACCACCTTTCCTTGCTGTTTCTGCAGGAGCCAGTCAGGGCAGTCACCAAAGGATCAGGTCCTGTTCCTGCCGGTTTTGAAAGCAGTGCTAGGGGTTAGGTGTGACTAGAGCGCATGAGAGGTGTGTATTAGCACTCTCTGCCCCTTGTGTTGTGGTAGGGATTGAACAGAACTTTGGGCCACAGAGCTCTCATCCTCCTGCTGTTGAGATGCCATTGAAAATTCAACTATAATATAAAATAAAAATATTATTGAAATAATATGGAAATAAATCATTATAATTGCAGTATTTTAGGATTGTATCCCCTTTTGGGTTACATGTTTTAATAGCAAAGAGAAATCCTTCGCGGAGCCTGGTGGAGGGCTTTGGGATTCATCCCAACTGCTTGATGCAGGTACCTCGCTGATTCAGCGTACCCAGGATTTCAACAAACCTTTAGGGCTGATGCTTCCTTTCTGTGTGACCAGAGAGGGCTCTGAAGTGAGCAGGCTCCTAATTTAGGGCTGTCATTAGGTACCTAAAGCTAGCCAGGATCAGAGCCGAGCATGCTAAGAATAAACAGCAGAAGATTACTCCAGAGCTTGGCTTGCACAACTGCTGGAGCATCACCCACACTTGGAAACAGCAGCAACAGATTGGAGGGGTTTGGCCTTCAAAACCGCAACAGATTGAAGGAGTTTGGCTTGGGAGAATGGTAGGAATGGAAGCAGCAGTTTGTGAGACAGCCTGGCTTATACAAATGTAGAAAAGGCAGCAGCAGCTTCAGAGGGGATGTGTTGTTGATGTATCTCCAAAAATTTTTGAACTGGCTGCTCGTATACTACCAGGGCCCTATCACCTATATGCTCAATTTATCACTGTGGCTTGGAACTTCTCCATGGGAGTAGTGGAAACAAATGTCATCCTGCTATGTAAGAAAGAGAAAAGGCAAGCCTGCTCAGCTTAGTCTTTACAGACCCATCTCGCTGCTTCCAGCTCGGTCCATAAGAGATAATCCATAAATTGGTTCACCAGCAACTGTTAGAGGTGCAGTATTTAGTACCCTGTCCTATCCCTATTGACATGACTGGCCATTGTCAGGTACAGAAATTCATTTGAAATCAGTTCAAATAAAAGAAGCAGACAATTGTTTTCAGTGCCGCTTGCCTTCCAAAACCAGACGGGTTTAACAGACATGGTTCATTAACAATGAACAACCATGTGTCCAGCATCATACTAAGAAGTCTTGGGGAAGGAGGGGCTGTGGAGCGATGTGATATCGCCTGATGGGTGGTAGAAGTGTAGGCTGTTGCTGTGCCAACAGATGAGATTTGGGGGAGACTGTCTTTAGTCTAATTGTTTTTCTGAGCCTTAACTAGAAACATTTTTTGGTTTGAAGCATGTTCAGTAAGACTTCAGCATAGCAGCTTGCGTGTAGTCTTAGTCTGAAGAAATTCTGGGTTTGGTACGACTCCGGCGGGCTGTGAAGTGAAATTGAAATACAGTTCAGAAATACAGAATGGAGGGCTGGAGATTCTTGATATCACCATTCTGGTGAAATCAGGTCTAAGGTTTTTTTCCTTAGCTTTATTTTTTCTTTTTTTTTTTTAATGAGAATTACAGGTTTGTGAAAGTCTGATTTCATTTAGGACTCTTAGATTAGTATTTCCAATTGTCTGGCTGTAAGCTATTGTGGGAACGCGGTGACTGGGTGGCAGTAAGGGTAGAGTCATAGTTGGAATTCAGGCTATGTGCATTCGTCTGTGATTTCTGAGACAAAGAATGGACACTGCTAAGTCATGACTCTCATTTGTTATTGATATATATAAGATTAATTTTAAGCATTAGGAATTCTGCTCGCAAGTCCACAGACACTGACTTTTAAAGATGCATGTTGCATTCTTTCCCCACCTTTCGTCTCACATCTTGTAAGATGGGGTGATGGTTAACAGTGTGTCCTGCAAATGGACTGGTAT
Organism: Buceros rhinoceros silvestris; assembly: GCF_000710305.1. Classification (NCBI taxonomy): domain Eukaryota; kingdom Metazoa; phylum Chordata; class Aves; order Bucerotiformes; family Bucerotidae; genus Buceros; species Buceros rhinoceros. The sequence goes on along the minus strand of NW_010388689.1, from coordinate 19,775 downwards.
TAGATTTCACTTCTACCTTTCTTTTCTCACTCTTTCAGGCCTTCATTGCAAGGCAGACAACTTGCAAATAAAAGAAAATGCCCTTGCAGGTTCCTGTGAACTTGTGTTTGTACTCCCCCTGACTTCCTTGGGTCCTGATGCAAAGCAGGAACACAAGATGAGCTGCTGGCTGTACCCTCAGAAAAGGGGCATGGGAGGAATCTTAGCTCCATCTCTCTTCCTTTTGGACAGAAAAATTGATTAATGAAGGAAGTTAATTCTTCCAGTACAAGGCAACATCAAATTACTGTTCCTAACCATGGAAGACAGGAGTGAAGGGAAAAGTGTGTCTCTGAAGAACAATGTTTCCTGGCACTGTGACTGTGTTGTGTCTCTCGGAACTGTTCCTGCTGGTGAAATGGGCAGTCCTCCCTCTTCAAGGCGGGTATACAGAACTGTAACTGAGCCATAAAGAGATCAGGCGGCTGCTGCCTAGTGATAGGCACACCGGCAGAAGAGCCACATGTCACACTGGAAGCTTTGCCTGAATAAAACATCCAGGACCAGGTCTCTGTGCTTAAAGAATCTGGATTGCATTTTTCTGTTTGGTTGTGTGCTTGTTTGGGGGGTTTTGTTGGGTGGTTTTTTTTAATTTTTGCTAAAGATCAGAAGGGATCCCTTTTAACTTATCTGTGACTTGAGTTTGGACAGAAAGGATTCTTGTGAGTAGATGCCTGATGAAGGAAAAAGGGTCAGATTTGACTAGTAAAGACACAGGGCTTATAAATTTGTATCTTTAATTTCCGGATGGACCTCAGTAGTATCTGGTGTGTTAGAGACTAGAATAAAAATTGAGACATCTGTTGACCTGTTTGTCCATTATGGGCTGTGGTCATACTGAGGGGACAAAACAAGATGTGGCTGGTTTTTTATTTTACTTCATTTTTTCCCCTTTGAATTCTCAGACTAACTCCATAATACCTAACATGATTTGCAGGTTTGTATTTTTTTCCTTTTTTTTGGTCTGTCACTGAAATATACACGTAACAGTAACGGATTTCTGCGTAGGTATGCATCAGACTTCTAGCTTTGTATTTTTAATCAACTGCCTGTCTGTTTAGGCATTTACTAGGGAAGATCCCTTCTTTCAGACATCTATATTTGTTTGTTCGCTCAGATTTCATAATGAATCTGGTTTTGTACTATCTAGAATTAATGTGAACTGTAGACAAGCTTTGTCAGTTCCTCTTATTTACTTTCCTGGCAGTTGTGATAGTTTGTATTTGATGTCATAAATGTTATAAGCTTAAACCATAAAACCCCTTTCCAGTCAATGTTTCAGCTGAACACTAATATCCTTTGCATTTTTACCTAAGCTACCGAGTCAGTTATGTGATTTATCTTTATGGCATGTTCTGTACTTGTATTATCTCTCCAGTGTGCTGAAAGGACAGTATTTATATCTCAGTAATTAATTAACAGTTAAGTGTGTTTAATTTCTTATTGAAGTGTTGGCTTTGTAATTGATGGTGGAGTATTTTGGTCATGGATGCAGATGAGATCAAGCCCTTAAAAGGGTCTAAATGCTTGTTCAAAATCTATTCTGAAAATGGATTCCATTATCCCAAGGAATCCACATGAAATGCTCTCCAGAAGGTGAAATATCACCTGTGAGCTTTGGCATGGAGGTATTCACTCTTGTTATGAATGGGCCAGCAGGAAAGACAAAACCAAATAGTTGACCAGAAATCACGCAAAAGATGGACAAGCAGGATGATATCTTTTTGCATCTCGTAGAATGTTTCATGGTTCCTCATGAATTGGCTTTCTCAGGAATCGTGGCATCCCATTGCTCATTGCAGTGTCTATAGCTTCTGTATTCCTGCTCCACTACTATATTTTCTTCTCATTGTCCACAACTTTGTGAGAAGCTCACAGTGCTCCTTTTCACATATTGGATTTTTTGTGTACAGAAATTATAAAACAAGAACAGAGGGTCAAAGAAGTTTTGTTTCAGTGGGAGTTTCTAGTCTGTATACCTACAAGAAACCCAGTGCCTGGAGATACCTGGAATTTTCATATGAATCCACCGAAATACAATTTCTGACTTCAGGGAAACATATCTTCCTTTTTCAGGATTAGCAGTTCCTTTGTACACAAACTTCACCTTTCTCAGCTTGTGAGATCCTGAGTTTAAGGAGTTGGTAGAATGGACTCCAGGAATGACTTCTTCAAAGAGCAGGTCAATGCAAGAGGATTTCCAATATCTCTACAAACTCCTGTCCCCTGAAAACCAGACAGAATACACAAGGGATCACACCTCAGAGGAAGATCCTATTCTGCTTTTAGGGTAACATTTGAACTATTTTATTAAATACGTGTGAACTTCCTGAATATAAATCATCTGCTGAAGGAAGGACGGCAAGTTGGTCCTGACTCTTCTTCCAAGATTTCTTTCCAGGCAAGGTTTGTAGGGATACGTAAAAACATTAGCCTAAGTGAAACAGTTGAAAAGAGCAGGCATACTGAAAACAAACTCCCTGACATGGTTTCAGCTTCTACCTTTGCTTTGAAACAGGTAATTTCTCAGATTAGGAGAGGCAACATATAAAAAGTCAGTTAATGACCAGAGGTTAGTAACATATGCTTTCCCTCTGGACCAAGAGCACTTGGGAGTAGAGCATTAGTAGAGGTTGTTCTTGATGCAGATTTTAAGGTGATGTTATTTCACATATAGAATAAAGATTGAAATTCAGCCCCTGGAAATGGCTGGGCAAAGTTTAATATTTTATATTATAGTTCCAAATATTGGAAAGAAGGCAATTTTTTTCCTGTTCATCTCTGGTCCCACAGACAAACTGTATAGAAACAACAACAGCTTTTTTACTTTTGCTATTGACTTCAGTGGAAGGAACACTCTTGGGTCACAAGAGTGTTCAAGAGAACACAAGGGTCTCTTGACAGAGGATAGACTTTATATCTTGCAGGCAACCCTATCAACAATTACCTCTCCGAATGGGAAAAATACAGCTTCTCGAATATAACAGAAACAACCACAGACTGTAGGCTACGTTTTATGTCTTGGAGTCCAGATACCAAACAAATTGAAGCTGACTTTAACAACTCCATCCCCCTTGCTTGTACTTAATTTATAAAGGAGACACTTTCTTCTTACAAGCTCCTGTCCATTACTGTTTCTTTTTAAAAACAAAAAAAAATCAGGAAAAGCAGTTGATAGCAGCAATTGTTGTGGTAATTTCTGTAAAAAGCGTGTAAAGCTAAGAGCCTATGGTCATCTACTTCTGATGTGGTTATAGATTGAAGAATAATGTATGTTCACCTGCTTTTCCCAGTGCCTCGTATTTATAAAGATTATAGATAAACAGAAGTGAATTTAGTATATTCAGATATAGTGACATATACAGATGTAGTGACTTTAAAATGTGCTTGCGGAGTTAATTTCCCCTTTGACATATATGTGCCAGTGTTATTATGGACTTCTAGGCAGTTTTCTCCTCAGGAGATGACCTGCAATCTAAGTTCTTCACAAAATCCTCCTTCCTTACAGCTGCTATGAGACCATCCATATAAAGTCTTTAACAGTTTTCACCTAGATTTCCCTCTCTATAAGGCCGGAGAAAAAAGCATAGATTTTTGTACTTTGTAACGAGTAGAGTCATTTGTTGGTGAGGCTAATGCTGGTTCCTGTTGCATTGGTGAATTTTGTGAAGGGTGATGCTCTTCCCATGTAAGTCAGACTGATGACAGTAAAAATATTCAGCATAAAATCCTTTGATTTTTCTGGAAGCCTAATTGCAGCAAAACCAAAGCATGTACATGGTGGAAGATTATTACATGACTTTACATGCCACAATATGTCAGAATAGAGGTTACACAAGGGACAAAGGTAATGAACATGGCCCTGCGTAGATCCATGAGCACGCCTCTTCAAACACTGGGTTACTACTTACTCTTCTCTCACCTCAAGGAAAAGAGGAGGAAAAGTCAGGGTGAATTCCTCAGCCTTGGCTGCCACAGCCGTCTGCTTGATCTATCACAACTTGCTGGATTGGATGCCCCAGTCACTCTGAACTTGGGAAAGTGATTCATTTAAACTTTTAAAGAGAGATAATAGTAATGTAAATAAATTTTACAGTAACCCATAATGCTTGTAATAGCTTGAATGTTGACGGGTTTTTCCTACAAAGTCCCAAGGTGCTTTACAGCTAAGCTATTAAAACAGGAAAAATCATAAAATACAGAAGCTGTGGGGGGAAGGACCCTAATCCCATGTGAATCTGTGAAATGTTGGTCAGGGCCTTATTCGTTAGTGATTTTTGGACCAAGCTTATAAACATGTGCATGCATAAAATAGTTATTGCTGCTTTTGTGGATGTGGCTAGAACTTTAAAGCATATTTATTAATCATCAACAATCTCTCTGTACTAGAACTAAATAAACAGTGATTCATCATAAATGATTGCATAAAGCTCCTATGCCAAGTTTGAAAGAGGGCAATGCCCAGAAAATTGAAGAAAAAGCAGAAGTCTGAATAACTGTTTGTGTGCCGTAACTGTATGTTGTGGTGTGTCTGTTAAGGCTCCAGTTCGGCGGTGCCCAGTTGTATACGCAACTCCATACAGGTTTTCTTCTTGGCTCTAGTTAAAGATGTATTTTCATTCCGGCACAGGGTCCTGCACACCCTTCTAGGAATAATGTACAACACTGTCTGTGCATATACTTGGTGATGGTCTTTCTCTCCCCAATGCTGTGAAACATGGCTCATGCCATTCCAATATTCTATATGTAAAACATGTTTGTTTCCTCTTCACAGTCCTTAGTAAAACCTCCACAATCTCCAAACATTTTCCTCTCAGCTTCTCCCTTTCTATTCCACATCTGATCTAGCTAGTCCTGTGTTAGTGCCTGAACATCCAATTTAGCTCCCTGCACAAGATCTATCTGCAGAAATTTTAATACATATGAAGATTTTGACTTACTGTAGTGGAGCCTTGATGGGCTATGTTGGAATATTGATAGAAAAGGTATAAATCTTGCTCAAGAAGTTCAGTCAAAAAAAAAGTGTGTTACTTTGAGAACTCCATCATTTGGTAGCTGTAATCTTTGGAAAAAGGAGGAGGGAGACAAAAAGAATAGATTCAAGAGATTAGAACATTTTGGATCAGCTGGAGCTGTTGAACTTTGATCAAGGACAGCAAACAAATGGTCTGTAGAGATATTTGAGCCGTTAGTCATCAGGTCTAACAACTAGCAGAAGGAGGATGAGATACCAGAAAACAGACAAAAAACAAGATGCAGTGACTGTTTCCAGAAATGGTGCAGCTCAGCCTCGACTCTCAAAAGACCTAAAAAATTTGGAAACAAATAATTAAAATACTCATAAGCAACTCTAACACAGAAGGAAATACATGACTGCTAGCATGGGTTTTCCAACAAGACATTGCACCCAATCAGTCTAATTTCCTTTCACAACAGAGCAGCGTGTTTTGCAGACAGGCGAGAGGCTGTAGGTGTTCAATACTGTTAGAGCTTCACTGAGGCCAGCCTGTTCCTCGTGGTTTTCTCACAAGTCAGGTAGGGAAATGCTGGAGCTGTGGTTGCTGGAGAGCAAGATGAGCTGTGTTTAATGCATGCAGGGTTATCATCAATATCACACTTCAAACTGGAGAACAACTCGTCTTCAAAGGCAAAGGTAGGAGTTACACTGGGTCACAAGCCAAACAGCGAGTGACCAGGATCACACTGTTGCACAAAGGAAGTGGAGAAGTCAAGGCCTTGACGCACACAGCTTAAAGTTATCTCTTACAAGCACAGGTAAGTCTTGTGCTGGTAAAAGCTCAGCTGAATATATAATGTTCCGTTTGGGGCTCTGC
>NW_010388689.1:13350-13766 GCF_000710305.1 Buceros rhinoceros silvestris | reverse complement strand
GAATGATCAGAGCCTAGTGAACAAGACAGATAACAACTGACTGAATGACACAAACCGGAAGTAGTTTAGAGGTTGAAAGGGAAAGGTGATGGGGGTTACGTAGCTCTCGAGACTTTAAGGATCTCGTAGGAAAGGAGGGTCGAAGCTGTTTTCTGTATTCGAGGTGGTGGATCAGATTATAACCAACATAAACAGCAGCAAGAAAGATTCAGACTAGACATTAAAAAAAATTACCTGAACACTTTAATGATGCACATAAAGCATCATTGGAATAGATTTTCTGCAGTGGCTGTGAAGTGTTATTACAGATCTTTAAGAATTGAATTAGGCAAACTTTTGTCAAATGCAACATAAGCGTGTTTGAGCCTCCCTTAAGGTAAGAAGATGCACAAGGTGACCTTTCTGGGTCCATTCTT